>NW_028134921.1:0-102617 GCF_964662115.1 Mustela nivalis | reverse complement strand
TCAGATCATAGGAGAAAAAAGAGAGAGAGAATCCCTAGGAGAAACACTCACGTCAGGAGTTTCATCAAATTTAGTGCACGTCTCACCATTTATCTTCATTTGCCGTAATTTTTTAAATAAACACTAATGTCAAATTGCCCTGCGTTACAACGAGCAACTCAGTTATCAGAAAACCACGAGTCTCCAATGTTTTTTCTAATTACTAAAGCAGAAGAGCGGACAGAGTTTAGAAAATTTTCAACAAGGCTTAAACAAGAGAGATTTTCCATTTTTTTTTCTAATCAGGTCAACATAGATACCACTTTCCCTACAACCTTGTAGGCAGTTGGTATTTTTCAGAGATATCATTTGGTTCTTTATAGAAGGCTTAAAGTTGGAGGTCCATAAAAACAATAATCAACTTTTATGTGTGCCTTCTATAGGCCAGAAACTGTGCTAAATGAACAGTATCTAATTTAATCCTCCTAATAAGCCCTGTGAAGTCAATACTACTGACTATTCTCACTCCAAGGGGGGGCAAAGCAGATGCTTCGAGAGTTGAACTCAGTTTTCCAAGTTCATACAGCTCGTATATGATGGAATCAGGACTTGAGCTCAGTCTAATGCCAGGTTGGACCCTCAGTGGCAGCTACTGTAGTTTTTTTGACCGTCACCTGCTTCCCTCCCCCACCCCTGCCCCCATCTCATACCCATTTAGGGATAATCAGCCATACCTAAATGACAGTGGCCAGGCAGGAAGGGTGGCTACTGGGTTTAATTATTTATATCCAGGGGGAAGAGTCGCCTCGCCCCATACATTCTGCTTCAGCTCTTGCCCTGCCAGGGGAGTAGCCATCCTTCAAACCATCAGTGTTAATTGCTGGTGAGGGATGAATTAGGCGGCAGGGGTCACACACAGTTTACTAGTCATGCATATTTCTTTCAGAATACCTAAGTACCATTTCCTTGGAGATGAGAAGAAATGATGGGAGGGATGTTAAAAGGCACTCCCAGAAA
Organism: Mustela nivalis; assembly: GCF_964662115.1. Lineage (NCBI taxonomy): Eukaryota > Metazoa > Chordata > Mammalia > Carnivora > Mustelidae > Mustela > Mustela nivalis. The sequence continues at coordinate 101,621 of NW_028134921.1, read as the reverse complement.
TATTTCTGGACCAGTCATGATCACTAGCCCTTATGATACTCTTGGAGTCATTTTACTGGTTCTTGAAATGAGTGCACTTGCCCTAGGATGGCTTGGCCCCTCCCAGTAATCAGAAGCTCCCAGGATGGGTCAAAGATTACTTTATTTGCTATAATTCTGCAAGTTGAATGTATCTCTCAGCCATTTCCTGTGAATGCTATTATGGGGCAGGCACAGGGGGATGACTATGGGACAGAAACATATCAGGTGAGAGGGATCCTATGCTTTTGTATGAAGGAGAAGCCCATTCTCCTTGGTGATGGGAGTTTCCCTTCTGCTCTGACTCCTGCCCAGCCGGGATCAGTGGGGAGCCTCCTCCTTTGGGCGACAGGTCTCTTTCTTTCTAAATCCTCTTTTTTTGGGCCAAAAAGCAAGACTACCCTTCTTTTCATCTTTCAGCTTTTTCATCCTGGCCAACGACACTCAAACACCCTCGCCCCCAATTTGGGCTGCTAGACTATGCCAAGAGGCCACATACTGGGTATATTACCTCAGGCCCAGTGTTTGGACTTCACTGAAACTTAATTGTAACATCTGAGAAGGGTTGGGGAGGCGGATGTTGTGAGGATTCATTAAGACAATGTTAAATTTTTATCACGGAGTCAAGGAAGATCTCTTATTAGGAATGTGTTCAATCTTACCAGGATAGAGGGCAAAATAGCATTTTACATATATTTTTTTAATAAAGTATTTATTTTTTAGAAATTATTTATTTGACAGAGAGACAGAGCAGGAATACAAGCAGGGGGAGTGGGAGAGGGAGAAGAAGGCTTCCTGCTGAGCAGGGAGCCCAATGTGGGCCTCCATCCCAAGACCCTAAGATCATGATCTGAGTGGAAAAAAGACGCTTTAAGGACTGAGCCACCCAGGTTCCCTGCAAAACAGCATTTTAAAAAAAATTTTATTTATTAATTTGACAGACAGAGATCACAAGTAGGCAGAGAAGCAGGCAGAGAGAGAGGGAGAAGCAGGCTCCCCGCTGAGCAGGGAGCCCGATGCGGGGCTCCATCCCAGGACCCTGGGATCATGACCTGAGCCGAAGGCAGAGGCTTTAACCACTGAGCCACCCAGGCACCCCGGAAAACAGCCTTTTAAACAATATTTTTATTTTTATTTTATACATATATATGTAAACATAGAATTGAATGTATACATATAAATATAATTTGTAAACACATTTGATATACATTTATGTTTATCCTAGGATGCAACACTGCCCTCCTGAGCAGCGCAAGAGGGTGGGTTTTTACAGAGAATCACCAAACAGCTTGACCCAACTGAAGGGCCAGCCTTGCGCTGCTGCTTAAGAGAAAGCCTTGAGTTGGGAAAGGTTTGACAAATACTGAGAAAAACCAGTCAATTAATATGTTAAAAACACTACCCAACCACAGTATGAACCATTTAGACATATGGCTTTAATTTTGACTTTAGTCTCCAAAGCCTAGGGGTCCCTGGGGAAAGGGGGCAGAGGGAGAGATAGGACCAGCTTCTCTGTGGGCCAGGTTTCTGGGGCTGCTTCCAGCCCTGCCCCCAGAGGGAATGCCCCCACCCAGGGCTTTGCTCCCAGAAGGGCCCCTCCCCCAGAAAGCCCCTTCCCAAAGGGCCCTGCCCTTTGGCCACACCCTCAGAGGTCCCATTATCCACCCCCAACCCGCTCACACCCCCCTAACCGCCAAGCACCACCCTCAGAAGGGTTCTAAGGTGAAGTCAGTGTGCTTCTCTCTCACTGTTTAGGAATTACTCAGTTTTATTTTTTACTTTGTGTTTTTTGAGCGAAGTGGGTGGTGTAAGGACCTATTTTATATTTTTATATTTTAGCCAGAGGCTTCCATTGAGGTTACACAATAACCTTGTTGTTTAACCCTTAAGCTGTCCCTGCTCCCCTTCTCCCAGGGGACTTACTTAAAAACAAGTCCCGGAAATCAACCTCAGGTAACAAAGCCCAAATACAAGGGTGGGTCAGGCCAGGTAAGACATCTGATCAGTGGAGGGTTGCATACTGTCTCCCTAGCTACCAAGGAGTATGTGTCCCGCCCTTTGTGAGTCTTTTGGGCGCCAATCCTAACCAAGGTGATAGGCTAGGTCAAATATCTACTAAAAGGTAAGTGGTCACCTAGCATCACTGTGCAGCTTTCTCTGTGTGTTACAATTTCATTGGCCACCTGTGCATGACCAGGCCCAACCACATGGCCTATGTCCTTAAAAGCTAGTCCGTAAAGGAGAGAGGGGTTGACTTCTCTGTAAGAAAAGCGGCCCTGGCTGGTCAGTTTGATTCTTGATGCTTGGTGCGAAATAAAGCTTTGTTTGACCTTCGCTTTGTGTCAGTCTCGCTCTTTTAATCATGGACCCATTATTGGGGCATAACAGGTGGGACAGTGGAGCACGTACATAGCAGAGGGGACAGCCCACTGTGGGTATCCACCATTCCTTGCCTCCTCATTTGCATGTACTGCTCGCCCTACCCGGTGAGCACAGCATGGAAATGGACACCTCGTGAGTTGTGGTCAACGAGACTCGCCCACCACGTGACGTCTATGACCGAGTCAACTGGAGCTCGCCTTCCCTACAGACCAGAGCTTGCTCTGAGCACCGGCAGGAGGTGGTGGCCTCTTGTGAGCAGCCCAGAACCCTGTCTTGTCCTTTCTCACTCATGTCAACTCCCTGTGTTAGCCAAGCCTTGGAAGTGGTGGCTTAGGAGGGAAGGGAAAGAAAGGCAGCCCCCGGCTCCTGAACTTGTCAAGTTCCTTACTCATCAGGAAGCCGAGGGAGGCAGGGTCGGTGGAACATGTGTGAGTCCCCAGGTGAGGTAAAGATGGCAGAGCTGGTCTTGTTCAGGATTTCCACGGTTCTGATAAGAAGAGGGCACGTGGGTGTGCCCCAGCTGTGGAATCCCTGCGTGAATTATTTAACACTGACATTGCACCCTGCGAAGATGAATGGCAAGAATCATGCCCATAATCACATTTTAAAATTTTTATTTGCTTGGAATGACATTAAATGCAAATAGAAAACAGCAGCCATGCCCCTTCAGAAGACAGACCATGGAGGAAATGAGCTTTCTATTTTAGTACCTTTAACAAACACTTCCTCCCTGTTTTTGCCCAAAGGGCCCTATATCTTCATTTTGCATGGGGCTTGTAAATTATGTAGCCAGCCCTGGGGACAGCTGTGCAGTGTCTCAATGACCCAGTGCAGGGAATGGCAGGAGCCTCCCTCCTTGATACAGTAGTATTACACAAGCCCCTGAAGCTGAAACAGAACTTCAGGATAAAGTCTGGGGGGGAGGTCCTCAAATTTCTGAGTCATGGGCTGTCGTAAACAAAATATCAACAGCCGGGTGGCTTAGGCAACATACAATTTATTTTCTCATGGTTCTGGGCGCTGGAAGTCCAAGATCAAGGTGGCAGTAGGGTTCGATTCTTCAAACGTCTCTCCTTGGCTTGCAGATAGCTGTGTTCTCCACTCTGTCTTCAAACGATTGTCCTTCAGTCTGTACTGTCTGTGTTCTAATCTCTTCTTCCTGTAAGCACACCAGTCCTGTTGGCTTGGTGCCCACCCCCAGTGAGCTCGTTTTCCCTTTATCACCTCTTTAAAAATCCTGTCTCTGAATACTGCCACATTCTGAGATGCTGGGTGTTAGGACGTCAACGTAGGAATCTGGGGGCATCCAACTAAGCCCATAACAATAGTCAAAACTGGATCCGAAACTGAAATTTAGACACATTTTAAAATGCTAAAAGTGTATATATATATATACATATATATGTAATTTTTGTGGTAGGCCTGAGATGGTTGGTAGGCTGAGATGTATTTGCAACCTTTGAGGGAAACATCCTTTGAAATGATCAAAGAGAGCTTCTATGTAATTCCATACATCCACAATTAAACCCCAGAGCTTTCTAATTTGGAATTTGGCTGTCTTGTGCTTGGTGGCAACCAAAACCAGCCTAGGGATTTTCTTTTGTTTTGACAGAAAAGTAGGAGGCAGAGGACTTGAGCATTTAGACATCTTGCTGCTCTTTGGTTTAATCATACTCTACTGAGTTGCCTGAAACTAATTAAGCTCTTGGCTCTGTATAGGAGAGATGATGTTCATTACATGTCATTGGCCACATTGTTCCTTTTTTTAATTGTTGTTAACATTTGTGTTATTTTTCAGTATAAGAGACAAGCTTTATCTTAGTTTGGGCTTATGTAACAAGAGCACCATAAACTAGGTGCTTTAAAGACATACTTATTTCTCTCAGTTCTGGAAGCTGGGAAGTCTACGATCAAGACCCTGGAAGATTCCGTGTCTGTTCAAGTGCCCACTTCCTCTGTCACAGATGACCATCTTCTCCCTATAACCTCCAAGGTGCAGGAGGCGAGGGATCTCTGTGGGGTCTCTCTTATGGAGACACTAATCTCGCCCATGAGGACTCCACCCTCATGACCTAAACATCTCCCAAGGACCCCATCTCCTAGTTATGTCCCTTTGGACATTGAGTTTTCAACTTATGAATCCTGGAGGGATACACTGTCTACAGTGAGCTTCGTCAAACATCTTTTATGTTCAAGGCACTGTTTTTTGGCAAAATTAATCATTTCCTACACATCCTTTGAAGCAAGAGTATTTCTGCACTTTGCCTTCCTTTAGAACCTTTCTCTAGAGAGGTTCAGAAACCTCTAAAGTTCTCTAAAAAGTTCAGAAAAGACGCAGAAGAAACATGCTGGTTAGCTCGTTTTTCACAGTAGAGCAGAATTCATTTTGAAGTAGGTTAATCTTAGAAATCCAGGCAAAGACACTTCGCTTGAAAATCATCTCAAATGATCAGTTTTGTTAGTATGAGTAATAGTAACTATAAGATCAATAGAACAACTTTTTGTTCTACTGTGGGCCTACTGTGTGCTGGGTACCTCAGAGCATCTGAGTCGAACCATCTCGTGATCCTTTCAACAGCCCACTGAGGGTCACACTATCTTCTCCTCCACGTTATGGATAAGCCTTAAGTCTGGGCCAGAAATGACACAACTTTCCCAAAGCCATATTGCTACTGAGGGGCCAGCTGGGATCTACGCCCACTCTGGTGCCAGAGCCTGTGATTGCAAACGTGGGCTGCACTAGCTGTTCAGAACAAAGGACTGTTCATGGAGGTGACACAGCTAACCCGTGAGACCCACCACCCTTTTCCCTAAGGTCATCCCGGTACAGCCTGCAGTGATGGCCCGAGTTAAGCATTCGAACTTGGTGCTGCAGAGGGCGTGTTTTAGGGACAAGATTGGTGTTAAGGGGTTCTAATGAAGCCCAGAGGGAATGGAAGGAAACAGGACTTGGGGAAATATCTGGGTCTCTGGAGCAGTGATCTCCTTTTATTACTGTGCACCTCTCTTTCACAAAAATAAATACGTAAATACATACATACATACATACATACATACATATATACAAAAATATTTGCGTACATACCACCAATTTAAGCAAATTTTTGATAAATTATAGACTCTACTACTCTAAATTATTATGCACATTATAAATGACATGCAAAAGTTAAACAGTTAAGTGGATGACATGAAATATGAATAAAACTTATAATATTTTCTTCCAGCCCCTTACTGGACTATTTCTCAAACTCCCTTTGGAGAAGACTTTTTAAAGATTTGTTTATTTATTTATAGAGAGAGAGAGAGGCAGCACGTGTGTGCACATGTGAGTAGGGGGGTGGGGCAAAGGGAAAAGGAGAGAAGCAGACTCCCCATTGAGCACAGAGGCCTCACTAGGGCTCAATCCCATGACCCTGAGATCATGACTTGAGCCAAAATTTTGAGTCAGACATTTAATCAACTGAGACACCCAGGTGCCCTGGAGAAGACTTTTTAAGAAAGAGATAGGACACTTGGAATTATAGCAATAATTCCTAGAATTAATCTTTAAAAGTGGGAAGATAAAAATGGTTTTTTTAAAATTTTTTAAAAGATTTTCTTTTTTTATTCATAAGAGATGGGAGGCAGAGGCAGAAGCAGGCTTCCCGCAGAGCAGGAAGTCCAGAGTGGGACTTGATCCCAGGACCTGGGATCATGACCCTAGCTGGAGATAGACGCTGGAGATACTGATAAACCAAACTTTAGGGAAAAATACTGAACTTTACTGGGAAGATGAAGCAGAACAACAGCATATGGCAGCAACATGAGTTTTAGATAGCTGTTGGTCACCCAGAAGGCTTAAGGTGGAGAGAAAAACAAAAGGCTGTAGTGACCCAAAATTGTCCGAGTTGTGTAATTTGCCCCAGGAACTTCCGGGTGACATACAGATTTGTTTATTTATTTCGCGGACAGCGCCATGTGGGGAAAGAGCGAGGGGGAATGAGAATTCCATACAAACGTGTGAGTGGCTCTTCTCCCATCTCCAGGGGGGGAAGGAAGAGATTGGGTTTACTCCAGTAAGCATGGTGATGAGTTGGTGAGGTAGGTTGACTAGATGTCTGGACACCTGAAAAAGCCAGCTAAGGCTGGCTTCCTGGCCATCTTGTCAGTGTCTTATTGAAAGCTTTTCATGTGCAAGACTTTCTTTTAACAGGTTGCCAGGTGAATCAGACTACCGGCCGCCATGTGTCATTGCTCAGGTGGTCCATGACACAATGTCCTGCAACTAAGGGGATGCACTTAGCATTACAGACATCGTTCTGTATTTGTTATTTTGAAATTTAGAAAATATCTTATTAATTTGTTCACTCCAAAGAGGCAATTTATTGCTTACTATGACAGTCTTTTGGTAGAGGACACAAAACTGCTTTCTTTGTTATGAAAATCAATGTGTTACACCAATTTTCTGAAAGATGGAAGTAAAGTGCCTCCTTCCAGCTGGGTCAGGACATAAGTGTACCCTATGTATTAGTTTTTCAATAGAGTCCATTTACAGAATGTACATGTCTCTCAATACAGAAGACATTTGCTCACATTTATGTGTAGAACATTCCCGAACCTGGTCCAGGTTGTGGATGAAACCGTCACTCTGACTGGCAAGGCATAACGAAGAAGAGTTTTCCTGTAAACAATATGTGGTCATGGAAGGAATCAGCACTGCAATTCGTGGCTGATTCCAAAAGCTCTAAGAGGTGGTAGATGCACAGGCAAAGTGGTGACTTTTGCAGAGGAAGCAGGCTGGGGAGAGATAGCAAAACAGAAGTTTGAGAGGGCCCTAAAATCTCCTCCTGTGGGATTATTGGCCATTGAGCTTGAGAAAGGCTATGGGGAAAATTTGAAAGAGCATCAGATCAAACCCGTGGCCACTGGAGATTGAAACTGACATGAGCAGCACTATCTCTATTCTTGACCCAAGGCCACAGGATGACAAGCTTTGCTTTTTCAATGTGGTCTCATGTCTCTATACTGCCCTATAAAGAAATTAATACAAATAAATGCTGAGAGTGTAAAGTGTAAGCAGAGCTCCCCTTGGCCATTTCCTAAGTTTTGTCCACTCCGAAGTGAGTATCACTTTGGTGAGTGCATTGCAGGAAATGGCCTTAATGATCAATGGCAGACCTCCACTCCAGAGTGACATAAAAAGCAATCTGCACCTCCTTCCTGATTTGTCTGTAATGAACCTTGCTTTCCTCAGGTCCCAGCATTCGAGGCAGATAAATATGTTCCCTTTCGTTGGCTCTTACTCATACTTCAGCAAGATTTCCCATGTGCTTTCCTTGGCTGGCTGGGAAACTGGACCACAATTTATGGGATCTTAGGGGACAGGCGCGTAGAATTCCAGTGGGATCCCGGAACAGAACCTAATTGGAGATTACAGATGGTCTAATGTAAGTTCACACTGTCTATTGAAATTGTATAGACTCATTATGGTCAAGAAGGCTGGAAGATAAGTAGATTTTGGGAAAGATGCAGGTAAATTCAGGGAGGTGGCAAATTACCCCAGGGAAAGTAGAATGGCTAAAGTGTATGGCCCAAACTTTTAAAAAAGATTTTATTCACTTATTTGACACACAGAGAGCCAGAAAGCACAAGTGGGGGGAATGGCAGAGGGAGAAGGAGAAGCAGGCTCCCCGCTGAGCAGGGAGGCAAATGTGTGGGACTCGATCCCAGGACCCTAGGATCATGACCTGAGCTGAAGGCAGACACTTAACCGACTGAGCCACCCAGGCACCCCCTGGCTCCAACTTCCAAAGATGGTGTATGAGATACCTTTGGTGGGAAGGAATGAAGATCAGCAACTGTCCTTGATTCTGCTTCTCAGGAAGGCATTGTGATCTGATGCCCAGGACTTTGGAGACAGACACACGCTTGGTGCCCTCTGGCTCTGCCGCAAAAGCAACACCTTCCAGAGGGCAGCTGCAGGCACCCGGTGGCATCACACAGGTCAGACCCGGGAGGAACTCAGCCACGTACCCATTCCACCATCCTGCTGGGTTTGGAAGAGCGCTATCAAAGTCCCTGCTGCCGAAGGACCATCCAGAGTGACATGTCCCATGGGGCACGCCGGCATTCCTTTACCCCTTCAGGTTATTGGCAGCAAGGCTGGAAATTTTTTAAATTGCCTGGGAAAATGATAGCAAACGGCTCCAAAAAGGAGTTTCAAAACGCAGACTTCATACTATGTTTTGAGTACATTTCATTCATTTGGCATGTACTGACAGGGTGCTTAAGTGCCAGGTGCTGCTGCATTAGAAACGGACTTGAGAAGTTAACAGGAGGGGGCTTCAGCCCTCAACCAGCACAAAGTCGATCAATGGATGCATGTGACAGACAGAGCACTGTGACGGGGAGTACTATGTGCTCTCATAAGAAGGGTGTGCTAGGAGCTAAGGGAACACTCGGGGGGAGCCAGCACCAACACTTGGGGAGAGCTGTGGGAAATACGATGGATGCAGATGGCTCCAGGGGAAACCAGAGAACTGCTCAGATCCCTGCTTCTTAACAGCTCCAAGTGCCCGCTGCTTCAGAGTGGGGGCTGGGCGAGCAGGGAGCTGAGGTGGGCGCAGGGATGCCTGATTTCCAACCTCCAGCCCCTGCGCTGTTTCACCTGTCCCTTTAGGAGTACAATGACATAGGATTTCACCAACGGAGGATCTACCCCTGCATCCTGGTACTGGAAAAGCACGTGAGGGCTGCGGAGCTGAAAGCAAGAGTTGGTAGTTCCAGTAATGTGTGCAGGGTTTTAGAAAACTATATACGGGAAAATATCCGGTCTTATTTGCATGTGTTTGTATCATGCACAATTTTTAACTGCAATCCTCCTTTTACCTTCTTCCCTGTTGTTAAGACTCTCCTCTCCTCACCGCTGCCTTTGTCCCTATAATACCTGTTGACAGCCTGGTGCTCATCCATGAGCTCATTCGCCTCTATCCACGCACGCATGGGGCTCTGTCACTGTTTAACAAATATGGGCTTATTTTATCTACCTCTTGATCTAGTGCTTCCCAGTTAATAATCCCTCCTGCATAACGTCCTTCTGTTTTTACCTTCATTTTTATAAAGAATGGCTGCTCACCTTTTATCAGGTGCCTTTATTTTTTTATCAAATGCATTTATTGCTATGGTCTTAAGAGTTTTTTTACAGTTAATTTAGTGATGAGGTAAATCTTATTGATTTTCTGGTCTTGAGCTCCCTTTATTTTCCTGGAATGAATCCAAGTTGGTCTCAGGATATAGTCCTTTGATAGATGCCTGACTTCTGTTATTTGCTAACATTAGTTCAGTTTCTGTTAACTAATCTGTCCTAAGCCAGATTTGTTAATAGCTTCCCCGTTCCTCCCTCTCAGGTTTGGGTATTAAAATTGTGCTCAGCTTCATCAAGTGAATTGACTTATTATTGTTTAATTGCCTGTTGCCATTTAAGAGTAGAATGACAGTTATCCAGCTGCAAACCTGTCTGATCTTGGAACTCATCTTCTGAATTTTCCATTCTTGAATCATTTGGAAGATTTTGTTTTCCTAGGAAATCATCGTTTCTTCTAGGTTATCAAATTGATTAGTATAAAGTGCCTTGCAGTTTAGTGATTCTTTTATATTATGCATTTGCTTTTATATCTCTGTTCCCAACCCTTATCTGTTTTGCAACTCTCTCTCTCTCTGTCCCCTCCTCCCTGAAACCCCCCTTTCCCCATCCCCCTTCCCTCTCTCCCCACCTCATTCCACACCCCTTCTTCCCCCTCTCTTATCCTTAATAGGGCATGTGAAGTTTTTTTATTATTATTTCATTAGTCTTTCATAAAAACAACTTTGAGTTTATTTGCCCCTCATATTTTTTATTAGTTTAAAAATTTATCTTTATTATAACTACTTCCTTTCTTTTGATTGAGCTGCCCTTTTCTGATGGGTTTAAATGAGTAGTTTCTTTTATTCAAGAAAATGTTTTAAATTGAAGATATTTGACACTAAAGTCTCCTTAGAGTATAACTTCTGGTGTCTTCTGTAAGTTTTGGTATGAAATAGTCTCCTTTTCATTGATTTCAAGATTTTCTTCAGTTGTCTTATAATTTCTTCTTTGACTGAAGACTGTATTTCTTAACTTGTGTGTAGTTTCAATTTTTTGTTACCAGGTTATCTAATTCTGATTATACTGGATTGTGATCAAAGAACTGTTCTTTAAATCTTTAATTTGGAAGGCTTGTAAAGGTTTCCTTTGTTGCCTAGTATGCAATTAATCTTTACAAATATGGCTTTCCTTATGTGTAAGAAAGAAATGTTTTCTGAGGGAAATAAGGATGTCTATTTTCTTTTTTTTTTAAAGATTTTATTTATTTATTTGACAGACAGAGATCACAAGTAGGCAGAGAGGCAGGCAGAGAGTGAGAGAGAGGAGGAAGCAGGCTCCCCGCGGAGCAGAGAGCCTGATGTGGGGCTCGATCCTAGGACCCTGGGATCATGACCTGAGCCGAACGCAGAGGCTTTAACCCACTGAGCCACCCAGGCGCCCCAGGATGTCTATTTTCTGTGTGTCCTTGTTTTTCCCTCCTTCTAGTAGATACTCCCATTTGAAAAGCTAAAATTTTACCTTGTTATTGCATTTTTAGAGTCTTTAGGTATTATGTTGTTAGATGTATACCTGCTTATACCTTTTACATCTTCTTTCCAAACTCTGCCTTTAAAAATGTCCCTCTTCATCTTAGTACCTATAGCTTTAGACCCAACTTGTCTGCGATGAATTTTGCCATTCCGGCTTTCTCTTTTGCATGGTATCTCCTCACCTGATACATTCTCAATCCCTTTTGCATTTTAAGTATGTTTCTTGAACAGCGTGGATCTGTAACCCCCTGATAGGTGCTTTAATAGAAAAAGTCAGTCTGTACACATTTAAATTAATGATAAACAGTCATGATTTTATTCCTTCCATCTTATTTTGTTTGTTTTTATTTTCCCCATTTTTGATGTTTTTAATCAAGTTCATTCTTTTTCTACTTGATAAATAGAGAAGTTCTTTGCATTTTTTGATGACAGCTTAATTGAGATATAATTCACAGGCCATACCACTCACCATCTAGTGTGGACAATTTAATGGCTTTCACTATATTTAACTATACTATACTGAACTACCTACACATTTTCATCATCCTCAAAAGAAAACTTTAGCCATCACCACCAGTCTTAGGCAACCGCTAATCTACTTTCAGTCTCTGTAGATTTAGCTATTCTGGAAATTCCATATAAATCAAATTATGCAATATGTGGTCTTCTGTGACTGACTTCTCTCAATCAGCAGAATGTTTTCAAGGCTCCTCTGTGTCGTGGCACATATCAAAATTCTATTCCTTTTCAAGGCTGAATAATATTCCACTGGTTGGATGGATCACATTTTAGTTATCTCTTCATCAGTTGATGAACATCTGGGTTGTTCTCACCTTTTCGCTATTACGAATAAAGCCTAAACTTTCATGCACAAGTTTTTGTGTGGGCATAGTTTTTTTCTTGGCTCTATACACAGGAGTGATATTGGTGTGTCATATGGCAACTCTGTGTTCTGCATTTTGAGGAGCTACTAAACCATTTCTAATGTGGCTGCGCTATTTTCCAAGCCCACCAGCAATTTACAGGTTCCAGCTCTTCACATCCTTCCAACACCTGCTTTTGGTTTTTTTGATAGAAGCCATCCACGAGGGTGGGAGGTGGTATCTCACCATGGTTTTGATTTGAATTTCCCGAATGATTAGTGATGTTGAGCATATTTTCACGTGCTTATTGTCCCATATATTTTATATATACCTTATATGTATCTTTAATAATATATATTTCATATTTTATTTATATTTAAATACATATTTAAGAATGTAAATATATTTACATAAATATGTTTATATAAATATATGATAATGTAAAATATATTTATATATACATTTATATATTAATGTATACATTTGAATATTGGAGAAATGTATATTCAAGTTCTTTGCTCATTTTTTTTAAAGATTTTATTTATTTATTTGAGAGAGATTTATTGAGAGAGATCACAAGCAGGCAGAGAGGCAGGCAGAGAGAAAGAAGCAGGCTCCCTGCTGAGCAGAGAGCCTGATACGGGGCTCGATCCCAGGACTCCGAGTTCATGACCTGAGCCGAAGGCAGCAGCTTAACCCGCTGAGCCACCCAGGCGCCCCTCTTTGCTCCTTTCTTAACTTGGTTGTCTTTTTATTTGAGTTATAAGAATTCTTCACACAGTCTGAAGGCATGTTCCTTATATATGACCTGCAAATATTTTCTCCCATTTAGTGGCTTGTCTTTTGACTTTGTCAATGGGGTCCTTGGAAGCACAAAACTGGGATATTTTGGTTGAGTCCCATTTATTTGTTTATTATTTTTTTTAAGTTGCTTGACTTTGGTGTTTGGCTGAGGAGCCGTTGTTAGATTCAAGACCACTAACATTTACCTTTGTGTTTTCTTCTGAAAACTTTATCATTTTACTTTATTTTTATTTTTTAAAAGATTTTATTTATTTGAGAAAGAGACAATGAGAGAGAGCATGAGCGAGGAGAAGGTCAGAGGGAGAAGCAGACTCCCTGTGGAGCTTGGAGCCTGATGCAGGACTCGATCCGGGAACTCCGGGATCATGACCTGAGCAGAAGGCAGCCGTCCAAACAACTGAGCTACCCAGGCATCCCGAACTTTATCATTTTAATGCTTACATTTATGTCTTTGATGCATTTTGGGTTATTTTCTCTGTATGGAGTGAGGCAGGACTCCTGTTTTATTATTTGCATGTGGCTGCTTGGGAGTAAAATACTGTTCTTACCCCCATTGAATTGTTTGGGAGTCTTGTCAAACATTAGTTGACTGTAATTTATTTTCCTTTTTTTTTTTCCCATTGAGGAATTTCACGTGCCATGTATATTATATTTCTAGGAAAAAGGAATCCCAGGATTTTTCCTCCTGCCTGGATTCTTCCTTCTTCATGGTGCATGATGCCAGAAGAATTTTTCCATGCAGTGAAACCAAACTGAGGGGATGGAAATATTCTGCCACTTTTCTAGATCTTTCAGTTATACAAGTCTAGGGCTGGTCATGCCACACTTGTTTAACTTGCCCGTGAGGTTCACAGCAGTTTTCCCAGCTCTGTGGTCATCAATAATTTCAAATTTGCCAATGTACTCATGCTTCGTCATCACAGTGAGGAAACGGGACGATGACTTTGGTGCAGGGCCTCCTAAGAATCTGGCCTTCGCCTCCCCTTTCAGCAGTGTTAATGTTTTTGAGGGCCTTCATATTTTATTAAAAATTTTAGGTGTCCGAATTCAAAAGGTTAACAATATAGTACAATAATAATAATAATAATAATATCATCTAATAATAATATAATAATAATTTCTCCTGCATAGTCACTGCTGCACACTAGTAAAATGAGATGTTTCTTTTCTTTCCTTTTTAAAGATTTTATTTATTTTATTTATTTGACAGACAGAGATCACAAGTAGGCAGAGAGGCAGGCAGAGAGAGAAGGAGGGAAGTGGGCTCCCTGCTGAGCAAAGAGCCCGACGTGGGGCTCCATCCCAGCCAAAGGCAGAAGCTTAACCCACCCAGGCGCCCCAAGATGTTTATTTTCATTTGGGATTATGGAGGGGAAAGGTGTTCTTGGCTCTCCTGCTGAAGGAGGGACTCAGTCAGTATTGTCTCCACCTTTTTCCCTAATAGTAGCTCTGGAAGATGAAGATGTCCCTCCATCTCCCAGACATGAGGGTTTGACCAGGACATGGGATGGTATAAACTCATTGACATAGTCTCATGAACTAAGCCCTGGTTTATTGGTCACAGTCGTTCTCCAAGTATTTTCAGGAGTAAACTTCGGGTGTTGCCCTTACTCTAATTTTTCTTTCTGAGACTTCAGACTGCAATCCCTACTTCCTGCAGTCACTTGAGGAGAAACGAGGCATGTGGCAACGCAACAGTGTGTTTTTCTTTCAAGATGAAAGAATCACTCTTGATTTCTGTACACATCTCGGATTTTTATATACAAACATGGATTTTGGTGTCTACCCTGAGGAGGTGATACGTACGGTGTGAGGCACACTTGTATTCTCATGACACGTCACCTGGGTTACACAGAACTTTCTGGGCCCGGCAGAAAGGCAGAAACCCGGGTGAATTCCTCATTGTTCCAGCAGGCTGTCAGCCCTCAAAGGCCTTCTGGATGTGTTTGTGCATCGCAGTGTCTGCTGTGTAAGATACAGAAAGAGCACAGTAGTTCAAGGGGAAAATATTTAGGAACACATTTTCCAGGAGGAACCAGGATTCAGTTTGGGTGACTCTTGACCATTTTTCATCTTCTGATGACTGAAAGTGGTAGTTAGTCTACAGTCATGCTTTTAACATGCATTTCGAATGTAATGTTAGTTTCCATCAACATAAAACTATAAGAACTGTCTTCCTTAAGGGCATTCGTGTAAGGCCCGTTATTTTCCAGCTTGATTAATGGAAACAAAATTTTTCTGTAATGATTTCTTCCTACTCTGTATTAGTTTTCAGGACTGGATTGAAAGTGATTTATTGTGGATAGGGTTATACCTGGTCGTGGAATTTTTTTTTGTTCCTGGGTTTTTAAAGGTGGCAGAGTTGACTTTCTGATTTTAATTCATCTTCACTAGATGAAGAATTCACAAATAGGACTTTTTCTTGAAATAACCATAGCCTGGGGGCGCTTGGGTGGCTCAGTTCATGATCTCAGGGTCCTGGGATCGAGTCCCACATTGGGCTCCCTGCTCAGTGGGGAGCCTGCTTCACTCTTTGCCTCCCCCTCTGCTTATGCTTTCTCTAATAAGTAAATAAATAAATAACTTAAAAAAAAAGAAGTTGTATTTGACTGGAGCTTCATGTGGAGTGACAGATCAACAGAAAGACAAAGGGATATGAGACAGGAAACAATGAAGGAAAACACAGAGGCGCACAGTATAGACAGATGTTCCTCGGCTTATGACGGCCTCGGCTTCTAATAAACCCATTGTTCAGCTGGAAATCTCTTTAGTTGAAAATGCATGGAAAACACCTAAGCGACTGAACATCAGAGCTTAGCCCTGCCTAACTTAAATGTGTTGAGAAACTTACATTATTGCACAATTGGGCAAAATCCTCTAACACAAAGCCTATTTCACAATAAAATGTCTGGTATCTCATGTAACTTACTGAACAGTGCACTGAAAGCCAGAACAGGACGGTTCAAGTGTGTTGGTTGCTGACCCTCGTGATCACATGGTTTGCCTGGGGGCTGTGCTCGCTGCCCCTGCCCAGCATTACAAAAGAGGACCCTACTGTAGATCGCCAGCCTGGGAAAAGATCCAAACTAAATGCATATCATTTCTGCACTATTATAAAAAGTCAAAAAACCATAAACTGAACCAAGGTGAAGTCAGGGATCTTCTGTATCAGGTGTTTAGGGAAGGTCAAGCGCTCCTGTCTGGCCAGGAACCATAGTGGTATGGGGGAAAGTTCCACAGTAAAAAGTTCTACAGTGGAGAACCAGTAGGACTCAAGCACCAAGGGTCACAGGTTGCGCAGGAAGACTGGATGCTCCTCTGTGGGCGATGAGAAGCCACGAGCAACTCAGGAAGGCTGCAGAGCTCTGGGCAGGTGGGACAGCTGAGGGCTGCAATGAAGAGGGACAGGTGGAGCTGGGAGACCAGGTGGGGAGAGCCCGCTACCCTCGAACAAAAGGCGACAAAGGTCTGGACTGGGATGATGGAGATGGTGGAAGGTAATGGGATATTCATGAAGCAGAACTGGAAAGCCATGGAAATGAAATAAGAGAGGGAGGAAAATCCGAACATGATTTTAATTGCCATCAGTATAAAACGTGTTGAATTAAAATGAATTGGTATTTCTAGACTGATGATGACATCACAATAATGGAAGGAAACCAATTCTGATTTTGAACCTGGTTAAGGAGAAAGTATAGACAAGAGAAAAGCAGAGGCTCTGGAGTCACACAAATGTCACCGTTGAGATTCGTCCCCACTCTTCATTTCCTTCCCTGTAAACCCAGGCAAGCGACACCTGCCTCACAGCACTGGTAACAAATAGGGAAGAGCACACGTTCCCGGGTCAGACAGGACAGCCAGGGATCAACGGCACATGAGGAGGTGACAGGTGGTCACTAAACTGAGCTCAGGTGCATACACAGCATTTTACGACACCTTGAGATGGCTCCTCCTGTGACCTCTCGAAGAAGGCGGCAGTGGTGAGGAACGAACTCCAGGAGCTTATTAGCATACATGATCTTCAGGCCGTCCGGATGAGACTCAACGATCTGCTCTACAATCACCTAGCAGAAGGAAGAGCGTTTTTTTTTTTAAGATTTTATTTATTTATTTGACAGAGAGAAATCACAAGTAGATGGAGAGGCAGGCAGAGAGAGAGAGAGAGGGAAGCAGGCTCCCTGCTTAGCAGAGAGCCCGATGTGGGACTCGATCCCAGGACCCTGAGATCATGACCTGAGCCGAAAGCAGCGGCTTAACCCACTGAGCCACCCAGGCGCCCGGAAGAGCGTTTTATTTTTATTTATTTGTTTGTTTGTTTGTGTTTTTGTTTGTTTTTAAAGCACCTAAAAGAGAAGTATGAACTATACACTACAGAGAAAAGAATCGAGTAAACCTTACAAATGCACTTCGTCCTTCCTCCTCCCCACTCAGTATGCTTTCTAAACAGGAAGTAAGTAACAACGGCATGAAAATCTAGGTCCCGGGATTTGGGAATACTGCTCCAACCCTGGGGGACACAGAGGCTGAGGGACAGAGACTGGCCTGAAGCTAAAACATCACACACACTTATCTGCTTCTGAGCTTAAAAGCGAAATACTGTATCTGCAGACAACAGCTCTGTACCATCTTCACCCTGGCCTTATCCTCTACCGTCTCCAGAACAGGGAAAGGGCTGAAATGGAAAGTGATGGAAGAAAACACATCTTATTTTGCTTTAGTATTTTATTTTTTTTTGGTGAGGCTGAGTTGCAGGAGGTGAATGACAATCATAAAAACTTAAAATACAAATGTGGCCACAGTTCACTTAACGACACGGAAACGTAAAGTACTTCCCTAATTTAGCATATTAGATTCAGTTCAATGAAAAGGGCATAAATTAAATAACTAAAATATTTTCATTTAGTGACAAAGAATAATGTGATCTTTTTCACCCCCACAGAGAGAGCTATGAACTATAATAGGATACATACAAAGAACTGACAGATCATTTACTTTTAGTAGTCTTAATGAAGCTGAGAAGATTACTGAAATTAATCCTTCAATTTCACTTCTATCACTGGGATACTGTCTCGTTTTAAAACTGGAAGCCTTTCATCCTGAAGTCATGGTGGGTAGCTTTATACTTACTGGACAGAAAGAGCACTCGCACTGGCAGGTGACTGGAAGAAAGCCCTCAAACGCTGAGACTGGCTTCATGACTTCTGTAAGCCTGAACTAGATGAAACCAACACTCTCTAAGTTGGAAGCTGCTGATTGCTGGCGGTCTCACATGGTGCAGCCCATACTCCGGCCGCTCAGAGGCAGGATACACTGACTCCCTGTATTTAACTGTATCCTTATAGGTCAAGAACACTGGGTAACCAAGTTCCGGACTTAAGGTACTACCCCATTAACTTGCCCTTCAAAGCCCTTTATCTTTGAATATTCCCTCCCTCCCACCTTCCTAGCCTGGCAAACTCCCCCATGGTCTTCAAGACTTAAGCCACATCAATTCTGCGAAGACGCCTCCCCTCACAGACTTTCCCTGCGCACAGAGCTGTCTTCCATCTCCTCCAGTGGGCACGGGCGCCTTGGTGGGGTCACGCTTTTCGGCAACTTCATTAACGTATAACTTATGGAAATGGAAATTGACCTGAAAATGTTCTGATCCGTACCTTCTTCCTAGGCAAGTCCCTCACCCCTACTAAATTAAGATGATCCCTGAGTTATGGCATCACTGGAAGAGACAAGAGCGCATGTCTGATTCCTGCCATGCTGATGGGCTCCAAGCGGGACCAACCTTTTCTTACATCCAGAAGAGCAGGAACTAAGAGCATCTTCAAGGAAGAGCCCTGAGCTCTCTCGCACCCAGTCAAGAAACGAAGCCAGATTAGATGCTCTGTGTTTGTGGAATGAGGTGCATGGGGGCACAAACCTCATCCATGTACGGTTTCACCAGTACTTGACCAACTAACGCCTCTGCATCCCGTGTCTTGTCAAATGTAGCTTAAGTCCAGAGGCAGTGCCGTATGATGTCCACATTGGAAGTCTGAAGCCCTTCTAGCAACAGGCCTCCCAGGGACTGCTGCAGCATGGCCGTAATGTGGGCTATACGCTGCAAGAACAGAGAGACCAGGAAAGAAGGTCCAGGCACAACAGTTCTAAAAGCTCAAATATATGTGTATAATTTATATACATATGTGTTATATATATATAAATCGAGCCTCTAATTCTACCAGAATATATGTAAGATTAAAATCCCAACATTTCCTAGAGAATAACAATGAATCTCTTTCTCCCCATGATTGCTTTCTTTCTTTCTTTCTTTTTTAAAGGTTTTTATTTATTTATTTGTCGAGAGAGAGCACAAGCACATAAGGAGGCATAGGCAGAAAGAGAAGCAGGCTTCCTGCCAAGCAAGGAGCCCAAGGTGGGACTCGATCCCAGGACCCTGGGATCATGACCTAAGCCAGAGGCAGTGGCTTAACTGACTGAGCCACTGAGGCGTCCCCTCCCTATGATTTCTTTGAAAGCAAGTCGGCTTCATCAAAGTGAAGTTTAGACAATTATGGAACGACAAAAAGTTATTTGCCTCTTAAGCTACGGAGTAAATCTGACAAACGTGCATTTAAACCCAGTCAAGGGCTTTGGATAAATAAAGTCTGACTACATCATATGATGTGTCAAGTTACATGAAATTCAGAATTAATTTTACTTGCATAGTTTGGAGACTACGCTTGTGTCTTTACACAAAATCTATCTAGTGTGACATAATGGAAGAAGGGTCCCAAGCAGGAGATACTGAAAAAAAAAAATTCAAAGCTAGCTTCAAAATCCTGTAGAGTAGCAATTATCAGGGGCAATGCTAGGTCAAAGCAAAATCATCCAGGAAATTCGCAAACAGCAAATTGAAAATCGAAACCAACACTTACTGGTCTTACTTTGTCCAGAAGAGGCATGCCTTTGCTCTGAACAGCATGAAAGTGTAACTGGTTAAATTCTGTGGCAATTCTCTCCAAAATCTGTCTAGTCCAGAGAGGGCTAGTAGAGACAATTAGAGAAGTGTAATTCCCAAAGTTAAAACCTGCCACCCCCACCGCCCCCCATGCCTTACAGCCCTCAGGCACCTGCACCTGCACGCCATCAATTTTCAGGACAAACTGTCTGTGCAGCAGGCCCCAGGTGCGAGGGGTGAGGAGCAGGGAGGTCATAGAAGCCACTGACACAGTTTGGCCGGGGCCACAGGGACCAGGCAAGGGGATGGAGCTATTTTAGGTCAGTGTGGGTACAGCTGCATGTTTCCACCACGTTCCTTGGGCTCTCCCATTCGTGCCCTTCTTCTCCCATTCTCTAACCCCCTCCTCTCTTCCCTGTCCTACCGTTCATACACGAATCCCCCTCTTCTCTGCCTGCCTCATTCTCCCTCCCAAGTACCTCCCCAGTACCAACTACTGCTGTCTCCTCAATCAGCTAAAACTGACCGCCTAGCAGCAACCTGGGAAATCGCTCAGAGCAGCGGACTCCAAGTTTTACATTTACCCAACGGCAGAAAGAGCAAGCTCGGTGCTCTGGGAGCTGGTGAGAAATCACTCACAGTGCATCTGCCATCAAGTGGACTGGATACACTTCCCTCTTGCCCCCCACATTAGAAAGCGTCAACCCCATTCAAAAGGAAGCCGAACAGTGAAATAAAAAAAAAAAAACCACACAACAAAGGCCCCAAAGCCCCTGCTGGGCTCTATGAGGCATCCCACATCTGAGGATGGGCAGTCAGGTAGTGAGGAAACACACTGTAAGGAAACCCAAAAATGTCTGGAGACCTGCCACGGTGTGCCCCGTCCCAGAGCATCAGAACTGGTGTGGAGGGAAGGCAGGCGCTGGGCATGACCAATGCAGAAGCCTAATCCCAACCTCTACTGACTGATCCCATGCGCATTTCCTATTTATCCTTATCTCCGCATTTCTGGGCCTAGCAGAGCAAGATGGATTTACCATGCACTGATGCTGCTCTGGCTTTCCTGACTCCAGAGCTCAGAGCTGCTCTTCTGGAGAAAAAAGTCCTCCAAGGTAATTCTGAGCAAGAAAGTGCACAATGGCTGTTTATCAAGGACAGTGCTGCAAAGGGACAGGATTGTAGACACAGAGCTCACTGAGGTGTTTCTATCCGAGGAGCACAGCAGCAACAGCAAAGACGAGAAAAACACTGGAGGGCCAGCTCCCCAGGGGCCGAATGTGGACATGGCTGGAGGGGCTGTAGGTGCTGCCAAGGGCCGCAGCAAAGCAGAGCCGCTGGAGACACACGGGCAGCAGAAGGGCCGCGTACAGACTGTCTGCTAAGTGTGGACAAACCGGGGCAGAAGCACGAGTGCAACGAGCTAGAGACACAAGCACAGTGGAGGCTGACCACTTAGTTGAATGCCTTGATGTGAAGGTCCTAGAGACCTAGAGACCTAGGACCAGAGAATCGCTTCCTTTGGGATGTGTCCGTTCTTAATCTCCATCATGAGACATGTGGAGCATATGGTCTCTCAAGTTCCTTCCAAATCTAAAACCTTAATTCCTAAAATTTAGAAACCTAACTCCGCCTGCAGGGGGAGGGACTGTTAGCCTCACACAACAGAGCACGCAGGGCATGCAGGGCAACAGGCGACCTTGACGCAGGCAGCCCAGCTGGTATGTGCAGAACCAGCCCGGGCTACTCCCACTGCACCACTGTGTGTCTCACGGTGCTGACAGGACCTAACTACTCATTTTCTGAGTCACTCATCTACCCTGGCTGATTGAAAATTCACACCAGGAAGGGAACAAGACAATCACAGTATAACAAAGAGAGCCATCATCTTTTTCCTATTTCATAAGCTTTTTCTTTCCTGTTTGTAAATTTCAACTGGATGTGCCCTATACTGTTTCATAATAATATAATGCTGGTGCAAAATACATCAATGGTAATACTCTGGGCATGTCTAGGAAAAAAAATGAGATGGAGAAAAACCAAGATAAATGGTAGGTATGCCTTAAAGATCAACAGGACTTTGCTAGTCCTCAGGGAAGGTGGTTCCAAATATACTTTTCCACTGCAAGCATAATGACGTGTTGGAACTGTGGTCTATAACCAAAGGGTTTATAGGAACGTGTTATAGATTTCACCATTTCATGCTCTCCACTCTCCTGGAGCTACATTCTAGCCACAAACCTGGATTTTCTTCTTGTTCAGAAATGAATTCTAACTAAGCCGTCCCCGCCTAATTAGACTGGATGTGAAGTATTAATTCATGTGCTACTTAGTTAAAAAAAAAATGCTTACCTGCTTGCTTCTAGTGCAGAGTTTTCTTTAGAACTTTGTGAATTTAAGATTTTTTCAATCTTTTCAACTGATCAAATAACTTGTATAAGCCTCAACTAACACATCTATAAAAATAAAAATTAAGCAAACAAAAACTTCACCATCTTTACTCTTAATCATCTTTATTTCCCATGCTAAATGCAGGAAAATATAAGACCAAAAGTTAACTTCAAATATATAGGGCATGCTATATTTTGAATATTTCTATGAAACACAGAATTCTCAAGAATGCAAATCTTAGTTCTAGAATAAGCATACTTCCATATTCTATTGCAAGTTTATAGAGAAAAAAAAAAACCCTAGACTTTGCTTTATCATATTCTATACTCTTATTTCTTCTTTTCCCCATCCTGAATCTTTCTATGGGCATTTCTTTCCTATTTCTTTAAAAAGATTTGTTTATTTGAGAGAGAGAGAGACTGCATGTGCGCGTGCAGGGGAAGGGCAGAGGGAGAGAGAGAATCTCGAGTAGACATCCTGCTGAGCATAGAGCTCAATGCGGGGCTCAATCTCATGACCCTGAGATCATGACCTGAGCCAAAATCAAGAGTCGGACGTTTAACCAACTGAGCCACCAGGCGCCCCTCCATTTGTTTTCTTATGGCCCTTTATTCATGTTTTAACTTTGGCTTCCGATCGTACTGACCCTCTCAGTTTACATGTGCATATACCTATATGGCCAAGCACCAAATCATTAAAGACCTTTTACACTACAAATATTATCAAAGAGGTTGAGGGACATTATGAAAACTCTCATCCTTAAAGAACAAAAAAATACAAAGTCATCCATTCAATAAATAGTTACTGAACACCCCTGGGAGCTCGACATTCATTCCGACGGGGGGTGGGGGGGGAGGGGGACACAAGAAAATAAAGCAAGAAATACACCCTGCTCTCATAAAGCTTACTGTTTTGTCTGGAAGCGCATGACAAGCATTCTTTGGACAAAAGCTGTGAGGAGATCCAGAGGCGAATTAAACAGAAGGTCCCTCAAACAGGCTTTCTCCCCACTGAGATTTTAACAATATCCTAATAATACACATAGAAAACATAGTACAGAGCAGCAGGCGAGAGTCAGAAGCCCAGACTCTCAATGCCCGCTGTGCCCCTACATCATTATGATCATGAATGACATCGGGGACACTTGAAACTGGAGATAGCACTAAGGGGCACACTCCCGGGGTGAGCCCTCAGATGTACAGAGCCGTTGCCTGTCTCACACACCTGAAACTAAGCCAACACCGCATGCTAACTACTGGGAATCGAAAAAATTAAAGTGAACACCAGATCTTAAAGAACACAGGATCAGAAAATAACAACAAACCTACGGCAGAATCCTGAGTTTGCTTTGGAAAGCCCACTTCTCCCCTAGTCTCTAATATAGGCCTATTTTCTTTACAGGGCCGCTGACAATTTATACAGTCGTTAACTGTCAAGCGCTGCACCGACAACAGTTATCACGGTTTCTTGTTCTGGAAAGAGTGGGTGATTTTGAGATTGTGTGGGTACCTCTGAAATTCTGTCTTCTTATTTCAGGTAGATAACGTGACGTAATGCATAAAATGCACATGCATGAGAGCTTTGAAAAAAAGCTGAATAGTGCTGACAAGTTCGTGGAGAAAAGAGGAGAGGGCTTCAACAGGCATGCAGCATAAGAAATCTACTGGAGGGTACCTTTTTCTTCCTTATGTCCTGTTGTTTACACATTAGTTCATCTACTGCCCGAATTCCTTCACTGACTGATGACCTGAGAGTCTTTAAAAGAATAAAAAATAAAACGTATTACAGACATTGTTTTGTCACATTATCAAGTTCCTACATCTCATTCAATTCCACAGAACTTAATACCTGTGCACCAGTACTATGCAGATATTGACCAAAACAAACAGACAAAAAAAACATGATATACCAGACATAGTTACTGTTGAGGGGACTCATGATCTGGGGGCATAATGACACGAAGGCAGGGTCGCACGGCCAGAAGAAGAATGACACATATACAGTGAAAGTTATGGGGATGAGGGGGCTTAGAATGGAGAACAGATAATATGAAGCAAAGTACAGGAGAGTCTGGAAATGCGACGGGGCTCGAATCGGACTCTGAAAGCCATGTGTACACAGCTGCCGAGGTGGGGAGGGGATGGGGGGCAGATGTAAGTGCAGACATACTCAGGGGCAGGGGCAGACAGGCACACAGCCATGTGCACTGCAGGCTTCCTTCTGGAGAGAAGCAAAAATAGGAATGGAGGGCCAACTTCACTGAGATGAGGTCTTTAGATTCTGCATATTTTGGAGAACGAGAGAATGTCAAAGCACTGATGCATGATGATGAAATGTGGGTATGGAAATACCAGGAATCAAGAATGAAGAACAGAAGACCAGAAAAAGGCAGAGCACAGAGGTAGAGAAACATGTCCAGAAGCTAATGAATAAAGAGATAATTGGGAATTAGGGCCAAAACAAAGGTTAACAGAAACAACTAGAATGAAGTAAGCATATCACAAAAATTCCACAGGAAGGTGAATTAATTCACTCCATCAACATTATGAAACACCTCCTGGACGTCAGTATTGTGGCAGCCCACAGGGATACAATGAAGACAGATATAGTCGTATCCATCAGAGGTCTGAGAATCTCACAGAACAGCTTCAGAGTTGGGACCAGAAAGGCAGGTCAGGCCTGTGGCTGAGCAGGACCAAAGTGGCCATAAAAACAGGCCATGGAAAAGGGAGGGGATATGGTGATGGTAGGGGGTGAGGTGGGACGGGAGCCTGTGTGAGTAGAGCAAATCTGCCTCCAGGGAGAGAAGAGTGGGAGGCCAAAGGAAGGCTAGGCTTGGGAAACAACACCACTATGAGGCCCCGGGAGGAAGAGGCACACCAAGGAGGCAGTGGGAGAGCCCCACAGCGGCTGGTGTGGAATCCAGCAGCGGACCACGAAAATCCCTTCCATTCCAAGGAAAAGTACCTTTAACAAGATTTTGTAAAATTCAAATGAGACATAAACCATGGAAAGTATTGGCTACCTCAAGGCACAACTCAAGATTTTTACCTGTTTCACGAAGTCTTTCCTGCCTGCCCCTCCCCTAGGCTTCTCAGCACTGATATTTCCATTACTCCGCATTTTTCTTGGTTCTAACCATGTACTGTGTCTTCCCTTAAATTATGTTCTCCTTATATTCTCTCTAGGATGCAGGCACTGTCTTAGGGGAGGGATGCACGAGGCCACTCAAGCTAGAGGAGACAGACAAGGAAGGATGGTGTCGTTTATGACAAGTTTATGACAGGGCATCAGAACGGACAGAGGCCGTAAGTCAGGGCACCAGACACAGACGGGGGGGGCGGGGGGGGAGACAGGGCAGCACAGTTTTCTGTTAGAAGTGATGCCACAACTGCCCCTCCACTGTTCACCCAGGTGGAGTTCCTATTCCCAATGGCTTAGAGGTGGGGAGTCCCATTCCCACAACAGAGAGTTTTCTGAGAGAACATGCAAATGTAACATTTATTAAGTATTACATTTTATTTATATTATCCTTCAGTTCCATTAGGGATTACACAGTTTTTGTAGATCAGCCCAGGAACCTAAACACATGTAGATTATGTGGGGTGGGGGATATATTTACAAGATTACAAACTGTTAAAATACAAGTCATTCGTAAGTTAGAAACCACTTACATATGACCAAAATGGCATTAATAAGTTGAATTTGGAAATATGCTTGCTCTCCCCTGACATTTTAAGGTTGTCTACTCTTAGAATATGTCTTCTTCAAATCGAACATGTTTTTTTTAGGTTTTTAGCATATGCAAAAACAAAATCATTTACAACTCTTCTGAAGGTGAATATTATAATCATGAACCGTTAAAATACAACCACCAGTACCACCAAACTAACAGATGAAAAGAATTCTTAGAGAAAAGCCGACGAGGACAACAGGCGTGAGAGCAGACTGTTTTCATTAATTGGGGACTTACCAGAACTTCTCGTAACTGTCCCAAAGGCACAGAAAGTTCATTGAGGGCTTTGTCCATGCCAACCTAAAGGCAAAACCAGGTTGGCACAAACACATCACGATAAGGAGTAATAGTGACGTATCTATTTAACGATCAAAGCAGTACCAGATTTAAGTTATTTTTTTGGCACAACCGTATTTTGCTACATAACTAGCTAAACAACAGAAGTGGTATTTGGCCATTAATGTTGTTCATAGAATATGAAAAAAATCTGTTGAAATACATGGAACTATAAAAATAAGGGAAGTCATGAGAAACAAAAGTTTCCTTAAGAACAATTTGCCTTTAGATGACATTCTAAATGAATGTGAAAAATTTTCACAGAAGGTGAACAGTTCTCTGTCTGTAATTGATGATACTCAGCCAGCTGATGTGAAAGTCTGACGGGCTACGTCTCTCTTAAACATTATTATAAGCCTTGAGAAAAATAGAAATTAAACAGAAGTAAAATTTTCTAGGTTTTTAATCCTATTGGGATATTTATCTTAGTGGTATATTTCCCAAAAGCAAATGTGCATCATTAATTTTAATGCTTCTTGAAATTCCCACGGAGCTGCAACTTTCTGTGCTTCTCTGGACAAACAGATTTAAAACAAAATGAAGCATCAACAAGGAGACTTTTCTGCCAAGTAACAAAATTCAACATTTCTAAACAGCTTTTACAAACAATTGATAAGCTCCCTGCAAATCATTCTTATATTTTTATAAAACCAAACTTTTTAAATATCAATATTGGCCAATGTTCCCTCAACCTAGCTCTGGCTAACAGATATACCTGGGAGTAAATTAAACATTGTAAGAGTGGTGGACATTTACTCCTACAAATTAGTCTAAATCAAGGAATACTTCAGGGTAATCACTTAGGAACTAATAAAACAACCCCTTGGGTATTATTATCCTTTACTTTTCACTGTTGACTAATGAATTTGAAACATAATCAAACTAGAGCAACCTTAAATGAATAAAAACTAAAACAAACAAAAAAAATGTATTCCAAAAAGTTTAGTTCTTTTATTAATGAAATTGGTAATTTCTTCAAGTTTCTGGTGGGGTTGGTGGGGTAATCAACTGAAAGGTTTCTAAAAAATATGCCCTTTTAATAAATATGAAGGAGAGAGAAAATGTGTGTGTGTGTGTGTGTGTGTGTGTGTGTGTAGGACTTGTGAATTTCAGGTTTACCAAGTTTGTGGAAAGGTTGACAAAATCTGCATAATCCTTGTTGATGAGCTCGACCATGGCTGTTTTAAAAGTTTATAGTAGAGTTCCAGATCTCCTCTTAGTTCCTCCAGCTGGACACGCTTCCTACAGTCAGACACAAAGTGATCGACGTCGAAATCTTCCTGAAAATCAAACCAGAAAGAAAAAATGATTGCACTGATACCACATTTTACATAGAAAAATAAGATCAGAGAAAGAATAAGAGGCCGTATTACTGCAGGGGAACACACACAGGGACATCACGGGGTCTGCTCACTTCCTAAGATTATGGGAAAGGGGGCCCCCTCACCAAGACCATTCTCTCCAGTTGCCTAACGCTACAGGCATTTTATTTCTTTTAATTATACATTTCAAAGAGGCTCTTCTCAAAATAGAAACAGCTTTTTCTTCTTAATTTTATAAGTAACAAATGTTCCTCAATTTCTTTCATGAGTACTTTATAGTTTTCTGAGTATAGATTCTGTGTCTCTTTGGTTAGGTTTATTCCTAGGTATCTTATGGTTTTGGATGCAATTGTAAATGGGATTGACTCCTTAATTTCTCTTTCTTCTGTCTTGCTGTTGGTGTAGAGAAATGCAACTGATTCCTGTGCATTGATTTTATATCCTGAAACTTTACTGAATTCCTGTATAAGGTTCTAGCAGTTTTGGAGTGGAGTCTTTTGGGTTTTCCACATATAGTATCATATCATCTGTGAAGAGTGATAATTTGACTTCTTCTTTGCCGATTTGGATGCCTTTAATTTCCTTTTGTTGTTTGATTGCTGAGGCTAGGACCTCTAGTACTATGTTGAATAGCAGTGGTGATAATGGACATCCCTGCCGTGTTCCTGACCTTAGCGGAAAAGCTTTCAGTTTTTCTCCATTGAGAATGATATTTGCGGTGGGTTTTTCATAGATGGCTTTGATGATATTGAGGTATGTGCCCTCTATCCGTACACTTTGAAGAGTTTTGATCAGAAAGGGATGCTGTACTTTGTCAAATGCTTTTTCAGCATCTATTGAGAGTATCATATGGTTCTTGTTCTTTCTTTTATTGATGTGTTGTATCACATTGATTGATTTGCGGATGTTGACCCAACCTTGCAGCCCTGGAATAAATCCCACTTGGTCGTGGTGAATAATCCTTTTAATGTACTGTTGAATCCTATTGGCTAGTATTTTGTTGAGTATTTTCGCATCTGTGTTCATCAAGGATATTGGTCTATAGCTCCAGCCTCTTCAATAAATGGTGCTGGGAAAATTGGACAGCCACATGCAGAAAAATGAAATTGGACCATTTCCTTACACCACACACAAAAATAGACTCAAAATGGATGAAGGACCTCAATGTGCGAAAGGAATCCATCAAAATCCTTGAGGAGAACATAGGCAGCAACCTCTTCGACCTCTGCCGCAGCAACATCTTCCTAGGAACAACGCAAAAGGCAATGGAAGCAAGGGCAAAAATGAACTATTGGGATTTCATCAAGATCAAAAGCTTTTGCACAGCAAAGGAAACAGTTAACAAAATCAAAAGACAACTGAAAGAATGGGAGAAGATATTTGCAAACGACATATCAGATAAAGGACTAGTGTCCAGAATCTATAAAGAACTTAGCAAACTCAACACCCAAAGAACAAATAATCCAATCAAGAAATGGGCAGAGGACATGAACAGACATTTCTGCAAAGAAGACATCCAGATGGCCAACAGACACATGAAAAAGTGCTCCATATCACTCGGCATCAGGGAAATACAAATCAAAACCACAATGCGATATCACCTCACACCAGTCAGAATGGCTAAAA
This sequence comes from Mustela nivalis, assembly GCF_964662115.1. Taxonomy (NCBI): domain Eukaryota; kingdom Metazoa; phylum Chordata; class Mammalia; order Carnivora; family Mustelidae; genus Mustela; species Mustela nivalis. Next base: position 72,581 of record NW_028134921.1, on the reverse strand, counting down.
TCAACAATTCAGGAAATGACAGATGCTGGCGAGGATGCGGAGAAAGGGGAACTCTCCTACACTGTTGGTGGGAATGCAAGCTGGTGCAGCCACTCTGGAAAACAGCATGGAGGTTCCTCAAAATGTTGAAAATAGAACTGCCCTATGACCCAGCAATTGCACTATTGGGTATTTACCCTAAAGATACAAACGTAGTGATCCAGAGGGGCACGTGCACCCGAATGTTTATAGCAGCTATGTCCACAATAGCCAAACTATGGAAAGAACCTAAATTTCCATCAACAGATGAATGGATCAAGAAGATGTGGTATATATACACAACGGAATACTATGCAGCCATCAAAAGAAATGAAATCTTGCCATTTGCGACAATATGGATGGAACTAGAGCGTATCATGCTTAGCGAAATAAGTCAAGCAGAGAAAGACAACAATCATATGATCTCCCTGATATGAGGAAGTGGTGATGCAACATGGGGGCTTAAGTGGGTAGGAGAAGAATAAATGAAACAAGATGGGATTGGGAGGGAGACAAACCATAAGTGACTCTTAATCTCACAAAACAAACTAAGGGTTGATGGGGGGAGGGGGTTTGGGAGAAGGGGATGGGATTATGGACATTGGGGAGGGTATGTGCTTTGGTGAGTGCTGTGAAGTGTGTAAACCTGGTGATTCACAGACCTGTACCCCTGGGGATAAAAATATATGTTTATAAAAAATTAAAAATTAAAAAAAAAAGTAACAAATGTTCACTGTCAAAATTTCAACCAATCAAGAAATACTTATGTAAGAGAGAGAAAAAAAATCAGCCACTCTCTAATGCTCTGCAGCTAAGCACTGTTAATATCTATTTTTCTTCACTATTTAACACAGCGATTCACATCCTTCCAGACTTTGTTTTGGTCTTTCTCTTTACTTTTCTTTTTTTTAAGATTTTATTTATTTGAGAGAGAGAGATGGAGAGAACAAGTGGGAGGAGGGGCAGAGGGAGAAGCTGGCTCTCTGCTGAGCTGGGAGCCTGATGCCAGGGTTCATTCCAAGACCCTGAAATCAAGATCTCAACCGAAGGCAGACGCTTAACTGACTGAGACACCCAGGTGCCCTAGTCTTTCTCTTTAAAATATAAATTACTTTTGGGGTGCCTGGCTGGTTCAGTGGGTTAAGGCCTCTGTCGTTAGCTAAGGTCATGATCCCAGGGTTATGGGTTCAAGCCCCACATTGGGCTTTCTGCTCAGCAGGGAGCCTGCTTCTCTGTTTCTCTCTCTGCCTGCCTCTCTGCCTACTTGTGATCTCTGTCTAATAAATAAATAATTTTTTAAAAGATTTTATTTATTTATTTGACAGAGAGAGATCACAAGCAGGCAGAGAGGCAGGCAGAGAAAGAGGAAGGGAAGCAGGCCCCCTGCTGAGCAGAGAGCCCAATGTGGGACTTGATCCCAGGACTCCGAGATCATGACCTGAGCCAAAAGCAGTGGCTTAACCCACTGAGCCACCCAGGCGCCCCTAAATAAATAATTTTTTTAAAAAATAAAATATCAATTACTTTTTAAAGAAACTGACATATAATGGACACATGTTAGTTTCAGGCGTACAACATAAAAATTCCATATTTTTATCTGTTGTGAAATGATCACCTTAAGACTAGTTAACATCCATCACCAAACATACACATTTTTTTCTTGTGCTAAGAACTCTTAAGCTTTAGCAACTTTAAATATATAATAATATACGGCACCTGGGTAGCTCAGTGAGTTAAAGCCTCTGCCTTCGGCTCAGGTCATGATTCCAGGGTCCTGGGAACGAGCCCCACATCAGGCTCTCTCCTCAGCAGGGAGCCTGTTTCCTCCTCTCTCTCTGCCTGCCTCTCTTCCTACTTGTGATCTCTGTCAAATAAATAAAATCTTAAATATATATATATATATATATATATATATATATATATATATATATATATATAAAATATACTACGCAGCCATCAAAAGAGATGAAATCTTGCCATGTGCAATGACGTGGATGGAACTAGAGGGTATGCTGAGTGAAATAATCAGAGAAAGACAATTATCATACAATCTCCCTTATATGAGGAATTTGAGAGGCAAAGTGGGGGGTGTGGGGGTAGGGAAGGAAAAATGAAACAAGATTGGATTCGGAGGGGGGCACCTGGGTGTCTCAGTGGGTTAAAGCCTCTGCCTTCGGCTCAGGTCATGATCACAGGGTCCTGGAATTGAGCCCCACATCGGGCTCTCTGCTCAACAGGGATCCTGCTTCCTCCTCTCTCTCTCTGCCTGCCTCTCTGCCTACTTGTGATTTCTGTCTGTCCAATAAATAAATAAAACTTAAAAAAAAAAAGATTGGATCGGGAGGGAGAAAAACAATAAGAGACTCTTAATCTCACAAAACAAACTGAGGGTTGCTTGGGGGAGGGGTGTAGGGAGAGGGCGGTGGGGTTGTGGACATTGGGGAAGGTATGTACTACGGTGAATGCTGGGAAGTGTGTAAGCCTGACAATTCACAGACCTGTAACCCTGGGGCTAATAATACATATTTCTAATAAAAAAATAATAAAATTAATATACAATAATACACAGTATTATTTACTACAGTCACTATGATGTACATTACATCCCCAAGGCTTATCTTATTAACTGGAAGTTTATACCACTGGACCCCTTCATCTATTTCCTCTACAACCTCACCTCTGGCAACCACCAATCTGTTCTCTATGACTTCATTTTGTTTTGTTTTTTAGATTCCACATGTGAGGGAGATCATACAGTATTTCTCTTTCTTTGTCTGACTTATTTCACTCAGCACAATATCCTCAAGGTCCATCCATGTTGTTGCAAATGGCAAGACTTTCTTCTTTTTATGGTTGAGTAATATTCCATCGCATACACACACATTTTCTTTATCCATTCACCCCGTTGGTGGACACTTTAGTTATTTCCAAGTCTTGGTTGTTGTAAATACTGTGATACTCACTATCGTGAGTGTGAGTCTTGCTGGCCACTAGAGCCAGGTGATCTAGAGGTATACCCTGGGTAGCAACTGCAAACCTCGGGGCATCATACGAGCATTCAAGCTCCTTTCCAGGAGATACCAGAAAGCAGAAGCGAGGTAGAGGGACAGCGCAAAGATGGTACCCATCAGCTCCATCTTTGGAGAATACCTTACTAGGCTCCCAGATCCATGTTAAATTAGATGCCTGCCCCTCAGGGCTTTAAGATAAGCAAATGAGCCTCTTTCACAGAAATCTGAACCCATTTCAGTCTGCTGCTTCTGTGCTGAGTTCCAGGGTGGGTCAGTCTACTCGCACGACTGCTTTAAGAACTGTTTCTCAGTTTGCCTTGTGGGTCTCATGGGTGCAAGCTCTGATGGCTTTCAAAGCTGGATGTTTTGGGGTCTTGTCTCTTAGATGTACGTCTTAGAAGTTGGGGTGCCAGAAGTGGGGCTCAAACCCTTTGCTCCTCAGGGAGAAGCCTGGGGTTTTGAGTACCCTCCCAATCCCAGGTCGCTGTACCAGGGGTGGGGTTTATGGCAAGACTGATTCTTACTTCAACATAGGTTTTTTTCCTTACTCACCTAATGTGTAGGAGTCACTCAGCTAGTTGTAGGGTTTTTTCCACAGGAAATTTTTCCATATGGAGCTATAGATTCAGTGTGTATTTCATAGAAGAGATGAGTTCAAGATCCTCCTATGCCACCATCTTGAATGGAAACCCCAGACCTTCTCTATGAATGTGTGTACACACACATATGTGTACACGCGCGCACACACACACACACACACACACACACACAAATATTCATGCTCTTCTAAACTATTTCCCAGCTAGGGGCACCTGGGTGGCTCAGTGGGTTAAGCCTCTGCCTTTGGCTCAGGTCATATCTCATAGTCCTGAGATCAAGCCTCACATCAGGCTCTCTGCTCAGCTGGGAGCCTACTTTCCCCTCTCTCTCTGCCTGTCTCTCTGCCTCCTTGTGGCCTCTCTGTCTGTCAAATAAATAAAATCTTAAAAAAGAATAAAAAGGGCGCCTGGGTGGCTCAGTTGGTTGGACGACTGCCTTCGGCTCAGGTCATGATCCTGGAGTCCCAGGATCGAGTCCCACATCGGGCTCCCAGCTCCATGGGGAGTCTGCTTCTCCCTCTGACCGTCTCCTCGCTCATGTTCTCTCTCACTGTCTCTCTCTCAAATAAATAAATAAAATCTTAAAAAAAAAGAATAAAAAAATAAAAACCCATTCTATTAAAAAAAAAATTTCCCATCTAAAAATATAACTTGAATGTCTTTACGTAAAACACATACATTTCTATTAATATTTTATGTGCATGCTGAGTGTCCCATTGAACAGATGTTCCAAATCTTTCATAACCTATTTCCAAGTATTGGTCTCACAGGATTAGCTATCCTGTGTTTCCCCTTTACAATTCTGTGATACCCGGGTAGGCTTATATGCTTAGAGGCAATAAATTACTATCTACTTCCCCTGTGACTCTGCTACTCCATGACCTGTTTAGTCAGCAAGAATCAAATGTGATGATTCCCAAACTAGTTAAGGACACCTACACTTACTTCGTAATTATACAGCTTTATTAAACACTATGTAAACCAACAAAATATGACTGCAAAAAAAAAATCACTGTTCTTTTGAAAACTAACACAGCTACTTTGGAAAGGTTTGATACAAAGAAATCAATAAGAAAATTTTTGCTAAGTTAGGTATGGGTGAGATGACCAAGAACCAGGCAGGGAGGGAGTGATCACAGGATTCTCACTCAATTCAGTTAAAGAAACTGAAACTGAATGCAAAAAAAGACAACATAGAAAGCTTTTTTTAAAAAGATTCTTTTTATTTATTTGAGACACAGACAGACAGTATGAGCAGGGACAGGGGCAATGGGAGAAGGAGATTCCCTGCTGAACAGGGAGTCCAATGCGGGACTCCATCCCAGGACTCCAAGGTCATGACCTGAACCGAAGGTAGATGCCTAACCTATTGAGCGACCCAAGTGCTGTGATAACTCAGAAATCTAATCTGCAGGCCACTTTCCAGAGAAAAGACCTGGCACTGTTTCAATGGAGAATAAATGTACATATATTTTTTCCAAATAAAATGCTAAAAACTGTATGTACCATTCCCTAAGAGTACTTGTTTAAGCTGACTTTTTTAGTTAATCAACCAAAGACTGACCCTGCTAGTGTCAGAGAGAAGGACTTCATACCAAACCGTAATTTCACAGTCATCTACAGAAAGCCACCTGCTTCTTACACTGGTGACCAAATTAGCCTGGACCTTTCTCTCCTGAGACCATCTCAGACCTTACATCATAGTTATGTAGTACATCACGGGAGGGGGTCTCGGTTCATAATCCTGGCCATCCTACTCACCAACTGTATACCTATAGGTCAATCACTTTCCCTGCCTCAGTTACACATTGTTGAAGTTCTTGAACTTCATGATGGCATTCTAAATTGTATAACTGGGGTGCCTATGTGGCTCAGTTGGTTAAGCATCTGCCTTTGGCTCAGGTCATGATCCCAGTCTCTTGGGTTTGAGTTCCACATCAGGCGCTCTGCTGAGCAAGGAGCCAGCTTCTCCCTCTGTCCCTTCCTCCTGCTCCCGCACTCTCTCACTCTCAAATAAAATCTTAAATAAATAAATAAATAAATCATGTAACTCAGCCTCAGCGAACAAATGCTATTAGGTAATATTAGTACTCAACTTACCATTTATGCATTTGTTCTCAGATAAACAAAAGTTGCATAACACATGACTAAATAACTTGGAACATCTGTGAATACTGGGTTATGCAGCGTTTGCTGTGAAAAGCACACCCAAACTCACAGTGCCATAATAGGACCCATTTCACTTAACCAAGGATGGTTTTACTACTTTAGGAATGGTTTTACTTTATAGTGTAGATTTCCCAAGTATTCAAAAAGAAAGTATTTACAACCCATACATTTATGGTCAACTGATTTTTCACAAGGATGCCAAGACCATTTAATGGGGGGAAAAGCAGTCTTTTTGAGTGCCTACTACTGGGACAAGTGAATATCTACATGCAAAAGAATGAACTTGGAACAGCAACGTCACACATACACAAAAATATAACTCAAAATGGATCAAAGATTTAAATGTAAGAGTAAAAACTGTAACACTCAGAGAAAACAGGTGAAAATCTGTATGACTTTGGATCGGAAAAAGCTTTCTTAGACATGATACACAAAGCAATAAGAAATATTAGATAAGCTGAACTTGATCAAAATAAAAACTTTCGTGTGTCAAAGGACACTACGGAGAACGTGAAAAGACAACCCACAGAATGGGAGAGAGTATCTGCAAATCATTTGTCTGACAAGGACCTAATAACCAGAATATGCAAATATACTCTTAGAACTCAACAACAAAAAGACAAATAACCTAATTTAAAAACAAGCCAAAGACTTTTGAATAGACATTTCTCCAAAGATGATACACAGACGGTCAAGAGCACATGTCGGGATGTTTGACATCCTTAGTCATTGGGGAAATGCGAATCAAAAGCACATGCAGATGCCACGTCACACCCACTAGGACAACTATGGTAAAATAAGAAAAAGAAAAAGAAAAAAAGAAGAAGAAAAGTGCTGGCAAGAAGGCGGAGAAGCTGGAACCCTCCTGTATTGTCGGTGAGAATGTAAAACAGTGTGGCTAAGGCAGCAAACAGCTCGGTAGCTCCTCAAGAAGTTACACACGTACAATTACCCAGCAGTTCTACGTCTTAGGGGTATGACACCGACAGAACTGACAACAGATGTTCCCGCCACAACCTGTACATGAATGTGCACAGCAGCGCTGCTCATAACAGCCAAAAGAGTATATACCCAACGTCCATCAACTGATGAATGGATACATAAAATGTGGAAGAGCCTCTTACACAACCATAAAAAGGATTAAACTGTTACATGCTACAACACGAGTGAAGTCTGAAAACATTCTACTCTCAGGTTAAAGGAAGCCAGACACAAAAGGTCACGTGTTATACAATTCCACAGATATGAGATATTCCAGAAAAGGCAAATCCATAAAAACAGAAAGTAGATTCATGATTGCCAGGGAATAAGGGGAGGGGAGAATTGGAACTAAGAGGTTTATTTTTCGGGTGATGGAAGCATTCTGGAATTAGAAGTGACGTATGTACCATATACACAGTAAATATACTAAAAACCAGAGAAGAGTACACTTTAAAATGGCAACTATTATGCTTTGTGAATTATATTTTGATGAAAAATGAAACAACTTAAATATCAACAAGTTAAATGCTAGGGTACATTAAAAAAAATCCAAAGTAACACTAATCAGAGGAACAATGGAGTAGGTACATGAATTTCAGACAAAGCAGATTTCAGAGAAGGAAAATTATCAGGCATAAAGAGCAGCATTACATAATGATAAAGAAATCGACTGACCAAGAAGACACAATTATCCTTAACGTATGTGTGCCTGATCAACACAGGTGAGACACAACCTAACAGAACTGCAGGGAGAAATATACAATTCCATTATCACAGCTGGTGACTTCAATACTTCTCCATCATTAATGGGCCGATCCAGCAGCAGAGCAACAAGGATCTGACAGATGTGGACATTCAGTCCAGACATGGCACACTTAACACCACCATCAATTACTGTACAACAGATGTACACAGACAATTTCGCCCAGTAATAGTGCAACACACATTCTTCTTAAGCTCACATGGAACACTCATCAAGACAGAATAATTCTGGGCCACAAAACACAACAAATTTTTAAAAATAAAAACTATACCAAGTATGTTCTCAGACCACAATGGAATTAAATATCAGTAACAGAAGATAGCTGAAGAAGTCCAAAATACATGGAGATTAAATGACAGGAGACCAGTCTCAACAAAATACAATGTAGCAAAATGTGTGGCAAATACAGTACTGAATGCAAATATTAGAAAAAAAAAGATTAAAGTCAATAATCTTAGCTTCCATTTTAGGCAACAACAACAAAATCAAATCTAAAGTAAGGAGGGGCTCCTGGGTGGTTCAGTTGGTTAATCATCTGCATTTGGCTCAGGACATGGTCCTAGGGTCCTGGGACAGCGCCATGCATCAGAGCTTCCTGCTCAGGGAGGCTGCTTCTCTGACTCCCAGTCCTCCTGCCTGTATTCCCTCTCTCACTGACTCTCTCTGTGTCAAATAAAATCATTAAAAAAAAAAACCCTAAAGGAAGTAGAAAAAAATAAAAATTAGAGCAGAAATCAATGTAATTAAAACCAGGAATTTTTTTTTAATCAATAAACCCCAAGTCTGTTTCTTTGAAAACATCAATAAAACAGATACACCCTTAGCCAGGCAAACAAAGAAAAAAGGGTAGAAGACATAAATTACTAATATCAGATGAAAGAAGGGATGGCTACTGCTAACAATCCCAATCACTGTAAATTCAACCAAACATTTATGGAATACTACACAATTCTCTAAAATCTCTTCCAGAAAGTAAAACTAGAAGGAATACTTCGTAAATCATTCTAGGAGATCATTATTACCCTGACACCAAAACCAATACTACAAGAAAAGAAACTACAAACTAGTATCTCTCATAAACACAGACACAAAAATCTTCAACAAAAATTAGCAAATAAAAGCAAACACTATATTAAAAAATTATACACCAGGTTCATGTAGGATTTATTCCAGGTATGCAACATTAGAAAATGTTCAACATTAGAATATCAAAGTGATCCATCATATCAACAGAAAAAAAAATCACATGATCATATCAATGAAGGGAGGAAAAAAAAACATTTAACAAAATCCACACCTCTTCATTATTAACCTTCAGGAAACTAGGATTAGGAGGACTTCCACAACTAGATAAAGAATAACTCCAAAAATCCACAGCTAACATGATATTAATACTGAGAAAATAGAAGACAGGGAATCAAGGCAAGGATGTCCCTCCTACTACTACTATTCAATACTATACTGGAAGGCCAAACTAATGAAATAAGGTAAGAAAAGGAAACAAAAGGTATACAACCTGGGAAAAAATAAAACTTTGTTCACAGATGACATGACTGTCTATAGAAAATACAAAGATTTCATACCCCACACCCACACCCTCCTGAAACTAGTCAAGTGATTATAGCAAGTCTGCACAATACACAGTTAAAATACAGAAGTCAATTGCTTTCCAGTGATGTATCAGACAAAGGGCCAGTATTCAAAATTTATAAAGAATTTATCAAACTCAACATCCAAAAAACAAAAAAATCCAGTCAAGAAATGGACAGAAGACATGAACAGACCAAAGAAGACATCCAAATGGCCAACAGACACATGAAAAAGAGCTCCACATCACTCAGCATCAGGGAAATACAAATCAAAACCACAATGAGACACCACCTAACATCAGTCAAAATGGCTAAAATTAACAAGTCAGGAAACAACAGATGTTGGCGAGGATGTGGAGAAAGGGGAATCCTCCTACACTGTTGGTGGGAATGCAACTCTGGAAAACAGTATGGAGGCTCCTCAAAAAGTTAAAAATGTAACAACCCAACGACTTAGCAATTGCCCTATTAGATGTTTATCCAAAGTACACAAAGTGATTTGAAGGGGCAAAAGCACCCCAATGTTTATAGTCAAACTATTGAAAGAGCCCAGATGTCCATCAACAGATGAATGGATAAAGAAGATGTGGTATACAGACACACATACACACATTACTCAGCCATCAAAAAGAACAAAATCTTGCCATTTGCAAGGACATGGATGGAACTAGAGGAAGACAAATACCATATAGTTTCAGTCACATGTGGAACTTAAGACACAACAGATGAATATAGGAGAAGGGAAGGAAAAATAGAAACAGACAGGGAGGCAAATCGCAAGAGACTTAACTACAGGAAACAAACTGAGGGTTACTGGAGAGGGGAAAGTTGGGGTAACTGGGTGAGGGGTATTAAGGAGGGCACTTGTTGGGATGAGCTCTGGGTGTTGTATGCAACCAGTGAATCACGAAATTCTAACCATGAAACTAAAAGTACACTATATGTTAACGAGATTGAATTTTAATTAAAAAATTTAAAAAGTCAATTGCTTTCGTATATACCAGCAATGTACAAGTGGAATCTGAAGTTAAAAACACAAGACCATTTACATTAGCATACCAAAAAAAATTAATACTTAGGTGCAAATCTAACGAAATATGCACAAGATCTATATGAGAAAAAGTATAAAATTCTGATGAAAGATAACAAGCAAGGTAAGATGTGAAGTGGAAAGAAAGGCCATAATCTTGGGTAAGAACACTCAATACTGTTAAGAGGTCAGTTCTTCCCAAACTGATCGACAGACTCAATGCAATCCCAATCAAAATGCCAGGAAGTTATTCTGTGGATACCAACATGTTGACTCTAAAATTTGGATGGAAAACTGGAAAACCAAGAGTCCCAGAGTAGTCAACAAAATATTAAAGAACGGGGGAAAAAAGGAAATTGAGGATTGCCACCACCCAATCTCAAGACTTACTATTAAAGCTATAGTGATTAAGAAAGAAGGTGCCTGGCAAAAGAGACAGGTGCTTGGAACAGAGTGGAGAGCCCAGAACAACATCCACACACACAGGCAAAGGCAACTCAATGGCAAGGACAGTCTTCAACAAATGGAACCGAACAATGGGACATTGATAAGACAAAACAAACAAATGAAAAGAATAAAAACAAACTTTTCACACCTTTCGCAAAACCTAAATGTAAAATGCAAAACTTCTTAAAGATGACATAAGAAAAAATGTAGGGATCCTTGGATTTGGCAATGACTTTTCAGATATAAAACCAAAAGCATGATCTACGAAAGAAAAAAATGGATGAGAGGGACTTTGTTAAAATTAAACTTCTCTGTAAAAGACACTGTTAAGAGAATGAAAAGACGGGCGCCTGGGTGGCTCAGTGGTTGGGCCGCTGCCTTCGGCTCAGGTCGTGGTCTCAGGGTCCTGGGATCGAGTCCCGCATCGGGCTCTCTGCTCGGCAGGGAGCCTGCTTCCTCCTCTCTCTCTCTCTGCCTGCCTCTCTGCCTACTTGTGATTTCTCTCTGTCAAATAAATAAATAAATAAATCTTTAAAAAAAAAAAAAAAAGAGAATGAAAAGACGGGACGCCTGGGTGGCTCAGTTGGTTAAGCAGCTGCCTTCGGCTCAGGTCATGATACCAGCGTCCTGGGATCGAGTCCCACTTCAGGATCCTTGCTCTGCAGGGAACCAGCTTCACCCTCTGACTCTGCCTTCCACTGTCTGCCTGTGCTCACTCTCGCTCGCTCTCTCTCTGACAAATAAATAAATAAAATCTTAAAAAAAAAAGAGAGAGAATGAAAAGACCAGTCACAGAGTAGAGAAAATATTTGCAAAACACATCCATGGTAAAGGACTTAAAATAAGAAATATAATATAAAGATGTCTTAGTAGCAACAAGAAATCAAACCTAATTTAAAAATGTGAAAAGAGCGGTGGCTAGGAAACCCAGTCAGTTAAGCATCTGCCTTTAGCTCAGGTCCTGGGACTGAACCCCACACTGGGCCCCCGGCAGAGAGGAGCCTGCTTTTTTCCCTCTCCCGCTGCCTGCTGCTACCTCTCCGTGTGCTTGTGCTGTTAATAAATAAATAGAATCTTTAAAAAAGAAAAAAAAGGATCTGAAATGATGCTCAACTTTGTATGTCATTAAGAAATTGCAAATTTAAACAAGGTACTATTACATATCACATAGGATATAAAAAATCCAAAGCACTAGTAATACCAAATGCTAGCAAGGATGTGGGACAACCGAACTCTCATTCACTGTTTGGTCAGAATGCAAAATGGGAGGCACTGTGTGAGACAGCTTGGCAGTTTCTCACAGAACTAAACACATTCTCACTATAAGGTCAGTAATTGTGCTCCTTTGTATTTACCCAAAAGAGCTTCAAACTTGTGTCCACACAAAAACCTGCACACGGATGTTTACAGCAGCTTTATTCTCTGAAGTGCCAAAACTTGGAAGCAATCCAATCTCCTTCAGTAGGTGAACAGGTACACTGTGCCACACCCACACAATGGATTATTCGACAATTAAAAGATGAATTATTAAGCCACAAGACTTCGAAGAACCTTAAATGCATATTGCTAAGTGAAAGACCAGTCTCAAAGGCTAAATACTATATGATTCCAACTCTATGGCATTCGGGAAAAGGTAAAAATTAACCAACATTTTTATTTTTATTTATTTTTTAGGTCATCTCTATACCCAATGTGGTGGCTAGAACTCACAACCCCGAGATCAAGAGTCAGATGCCCTAGCAACTAAGCCAGCCAGGTGCCTCTGAAAAGGTAAAACTCTAGACAGTCCAAAGATCCCGGGCTGAGGGGTGAGCGAGGAGGGTGAAGAGAGAGGAGAAGAAACAAATAGATGAGGTACAGGGGTTTTCAAGGCAATGAAACTAGGCTGTAAGATACCAACAGTAGGTAAATAACATTATACATTTGTCAAAACCCACAGAACTTTAGAAAGAGGTGTGAACCCTAATGTAAACCATGGATTTTAATTAATACTGTATCAATGCTGGTTCATCAGTTGTAACACATGTACCACAACAATGTAATACATTAATAATAGGAGATAGTGAAGTTAGAAGAAAAATATCTTCTCTTTGTACTCAGGGGTATTTCCTATCTGAACCCAGTTCAAGTACAAATCCCCCAAAAGGCCAGAAGTTGGGAGATCACAAGAGGTGTTGGAACACAGGAAAATAAATGAGCAAACCAGACAAGCTGCAGGTAATTAAGAACCATTAACCATGAGAGAAGCACTGACATCACTCAAAATTAAAACCAAGTAGAGTTTAAAAGTTTAGCTACTTTACTAACTAGCTGCAATCAGGGATGGCAAACAAAGACTAATTCAAAGTAACCTGGGAATTAATCATTTAAAACTTACCAATAATCTGAAATTAGTAGCTTTTTTTTTAAGATTTTATTTATTTATTTGACAGAGAGAAATCACAAGTAGATGGAGAGGCAGGCAGAGAGAGAGAGAGGGAAGCAGGCTCCCTGCTGAGCAAAGAGCCCGATGCAGGACTCGATCCCAGGACCCTGAGATCATGACCTGAGCCGAAGGCAGCGGCTTAACCCACTGAGCCACCCAGGCGCCCCTGAAATTAGTAGCTTTAATGCTATGAAAATTACATGGAATTTGGAAAGATTGAAGTTCTCTAAGCTGCCAAGAAGTAAAACACTCCTTCCCAGATACATGGACTTATAAAATCACTATATACTATCTCCACGAGAAGCAGAATCCCCCAGAACCATCACTCTGTAATGATGAGAAGTACTAAGAGGGCATATGAAATTTATGAACTCTGCCCTGAAACATGTCCCATTTCATCGAGACAAAAAACCAAAATAGTTAAGCACTAATCTGCACACTACACAGGGGTTGAAAGGCATAGAAAGATTGTGTGAGCTCACGTATGTGTGTGTTTCCAACCATTCTTGAAAACAATGGACAACAGAGATGAATAAATGTTCCTGTATATGCCATAAATATTCCTCAAATATTTGTCATGCAACTCCAGCTCTGCTCTAAGACCTGGGGACATAGTCATGAAAAGAAAAGACAAGGTCTCTGCTTTTAAGGAGCAGATATTCTAATGCAGAAATGAGAAAATAAATATGTAAACAAACATTATATTAATGAACAGTGATCAAATAGTGATTAATGAATAGTGATCACAGCTAAAAAGAAAACAGGACACAGTAAAGGTCTGAGTGACAAATTGGATGTATTTTAACTTGGATGAACCAGAAAATATAGAACAATGAGTTGAATCCAAATGACACAAAGGAGCTAGCCACAGGAAGTGTGGGAAGAGTGTTCCCACCCAAGGTATCAGCATGTATACAAAAATGTCCTTGGAGCTCTTCCCTCCAGCCCCTGCTCTCAAATCTCTGACCCAGCTAGGTGGGGACATAATCAAGGACTTGTGTCTCCCAAAACTCATTCTAAATCTTTGTTCGGTGACTAAATTATTCAAGCTTGAGAAATTAAAAACATATGCTAACAAGATCTTCCCACCATCTACAGAGAGATCATCTTAAAAGCATCATGAAATAGTAACACTGAAATTCTAAAAAACTTCTGTTCTAACATTTTCATCAATTTTATATCAAACTTTTTTCTTGAATTTATATACCCATTTGACATATTTATGAAGAGACAAAAAAAAAAACTCTACATTCCGTAAATGTATTTATCCATCTAACAAATATTTGAGTACCTAATTACACTCTGTTCCAGCTGATTTCTTCTCTTTATCTCTTTTTTCCCCTCAATTTAACACCAATCATAATCTATGTAGGCTTTTAGTTCGCTTTTCAAAATTAATTTCTTGAGCTATTTAAAGGAATTATCCAGTGCTAGAGTTCTCAACACTGGTCACACATTAGAATCACTTAAGGAACGTTTTTTTTAAGATTTTATTTATTTATTTGACACACAGAGAGATCACAAGTAGGCAGAGAGGGAGGGAATCATGCTCCATGCTGAGCAGAGTGTCCCATGCAGGGCTCGATCCCAGGACCCTGAGACCATGACCTGAGCTGAAGGCAGAAGCTTAACCCTCTGAGCCACTAAGGCAGCCCCTCACCTGAGGAACTTAAAAACAAAAAGCCCAAAGGGCACCTGGCTCATTCAGTCACTGAAGCGTGAAGGTCTTGATCTCAGGGTTGTGAGTTCAAGTCCCATGTTGGGTATAGAGATTACTTAAAAAAAAAAAAAAAAAAGAAAGAAAGAGCCCAAGCCCCAGTTTGTGATTAATTTGTTTAAATGTTTCAAGAAATTTGATGCTAAATGTTGTAAGACTAGTTAAATAACAAAAAGATATATTTACATAATACTTCTTGCTCTCAAATTTTGAACAAAGAACTTACTAATAATCAATAACTTAGTAGGCCAACATTTTATTTAAATAAGTTTTATGGTACTACAAAGAGTGAATTAGAAAATCAAAAGCAAGGAGAAATGGGCATGGTGTGAACATGGGGAAGAAAGAGAAAGCAAGAAAGTATGTGACCGGGAAGCGAATGCTTAGCTCTGAGATCCTTCTCCGAGAGAAGGACAGATTAAAACCTAAAAAGAAAGAAAAGAAGGATCCCATGCACTCAAGGAAAGAGAAGTCCCCCAACATCCCTCCTGCTTTTTCCAATATAAACACACAGCTGGGTTAACTTACCACATCCTGGTTGGTACCGACTTTATCAACTTTTCTATTTAGGCCAAACTTGACCGGTCAATGATGGACGGGCTGTGTGCCAAGTGTACCAGTTGTACAACTGACTGTGTAATGGCTGAAACTGAGAAACCGGGGTGAAAGTATCAAGAGGCTCTAAGGATTGCGAAAGAGCCAAGATTCAAACGATTACCACGTACACACAAGACAAACTATGCAGATGACTGCTCAGTACGGAAATAATTCAGAGTGTTACACTGTGGCATCAGCTGACTCAGACCCAGAAGATTGCTGGAGTTCCCATCATGGACATCTCTAACCATACAGACGACACTGAGCGAATGCCAGATGATGATGGAGCCCCTCACTCCTATGTCTTAATAGAGTTTCTCAGCTCTCCTTTACCAACTTTTCCTGTTGCCAGTTCATACAAGCAATTCTCCTTACCCAGTTCCTCTGTTCTGAGCTATAGCTAAAGACACTCATTTTTTAATGTTTTGAAACTGATTATCTTGTACCATTTTACTTTTTGTTGCATCTTTTTATAAATCAGATGACCGCTCACAAGACAAAAAAAAAAAAAAAAAAAAAAAAAGGAATGGAAAAGATCAAAAGGGAGGACAACAACAACAAAAAAACAGTTCTTTTTTGCCAGGAACCCCACTTACAAGTGCCAATCAGATAAACTATATCTGATGTTACATCGTCACAACTCCTCTATCATCAGGGAAAGTAGTTCACATAAGAAAATTTCTGTATAAAATGAGTTCCAGGCTTACATTCCATATTTGGCTAATTAGAATTTCATTACGATGTCTGTCTCAAACTGATGCGGAAGAGAATGGAATCTTGTCATCAAGACGTGACATCGAACTAAGAACCCACAGGGTAAGCACTCAGCTCCTGTGATACGAAGACAGGTCCTGGGGATGGGTGACCCTGGGCAACAGTGGCTGACCTGCAGGCCTGCGGCTATCTGCCGTCTGTCATTCTTCCCTCTTCCTCCTCTGTCAGCTGCTATCTCCAGCCGCCGTCAACAAAGTCCACCTCAAACAGCCATCACTTCCCTCTGGTCCCATTTACCGTAGCTAAGCTCCAGGCCAGGCATCCAGATCACCAGCCCTGTGGGAACTTCTTCTAAGGTAAGAGGTGGCCCTATTGGTGAAATGCAGGTGCCAAGGCATGCGGACATTGTGCCATCTTCTGCGCTATTCTTAATGTTCTGATTGTCCCACTTCCCTCAGTTCCCACCTGTGGCCTCTGGAAAGGAACATATTACAGTAGTATTTCCAAGGACTGATGCGTGGGGGTCAGGAGATCTGGCCTGTGATTGGCCCCAACAAGCTGTGTGGCTTTAAAGGAAGTCATCACACCTCAGGCCTCAGTTTCCTTATCTGCAAGCCAGAATGGACTGGAGTCTTTTCAGAGGAGCCGGCAAAGATCACATAGATAAGCACCACCTCATTATACTAACAAGCAAACAGAAGGCCGGAGGCGAGTGATTTGCCCCAAGTCAGACATAAGCAGGCAGAGAGCAGAGCCGAGGATGGGACCCACATCTGCAGGTCACAGCTAATCAGCCAGCACAGTACAAACAGATCTGAGCAGCTGCTCATTCTTCCCCTTTTCCGTTTTTGTCCATCAGAATGCATGCTCCCTGCAAACAAGGACACACAGGACCTGCTGCCTGTCTCAAAATTCCCAGTTCACCCAATTAGAACAGGGAGGAGCCTCAAGGACTTACCCCCCACCCCCACACACGGTTCTTTTACCTATGGAACATGAGGGTACATACATCCACCGTCCAGAGGGCTCCTGCCTTCACTTCTCATGGAAAAGGTCTTCATGTGCCTACCCGGGGTGCCAACGAAGCCACAAGTTCCAGAGAGGAACTGACACAGAGAAGTTCGAAGGAGGCAGACTGGCTCAGCACAGAAACAAACTGTCTACCAAGGGAAACTACCCCATGGGGTACTGATTCTCTTTGAAATACGTTTGAGTGCATGGGAAAATAGTTTTCCAAGAGCTGGTGGACTGACCAGTCACCTGGTACATACTAGATCACATCCGCAATCTGACAAGAGTGGCTTGCCTGCAGTGTAGACCAGGGGCCAGAAAGACAAGGAAGGCACATGGAGACTGGGTGAGAAGCCTCTATGGTGTGATGGCAAGGGTGCACTGCAAAGGTACGAGAAGAGATAAAAAGATGTATATGGACTCAAGAGGTTTAGGAAGCGAAATCCACAGGACTTGGTGTGACAGACTAGATTTTGGAAAGGTGACAGAGTAGGAGTTGACTTCTGGTTTCCCGACTCCAGGCTAAAGGGATGAAGTGTTTACTGAGAGAGGCAATAGAATAAGAAAGGTGGTTTTCAGTGGAGGAGGTGCTCATGAATTCCGTCTTGAACCTGATGAGTCTGAGGGGCCACAGACACATCCGAGAAGAAAGGTCAGCAAGTCCGATACACAGAACTGGTGCTCAGGAGGCGTGTGGGCCAGAGACAGGAATCTGCCTTACCTGCTGATAGGTGGTCATGAAGCTGCACAAAAGGTCATCTAGGGAAAGAAAGGAACACGGGGCTGAGCCCATAATTAGCATTCAGTGGCTACCAGGAGCATGACTTTGCACAGGAGACACATCAGAGAGGTAGAAGAAAGACAGGAAGCAATGCAGAGCATTTGGTCTACTGCGATGTCGAGTAAGGAGACAGAGAAAGGTCGGGTGCGCTGACTTAGAAACAGTTTTGGTAAGAACTCTTTAGTAGAACGACAGGGCCTGAAGGGTGGAAGGTGGGAAAGTCAAGTCAACCCCTGAGCACTGGCTGTGATGTGCGACAGTGACAGGGCAATACCTAGAGGTGGGGCAGTCAAGTGGGAGAGAATCAAACAGGAGCGCATGATGGGAAGGAGTGCAGGGAAGAGGAACCTCGCAGGCTCCTGGAAGGGCGGGAGGGCATGGACTCCGAGCCAGAGTGGAGACTGAACCCGAGGAAAAAGGAGAGCCCCTCCCCGTACCAGGCGAGGAGGAGAAGGGGACAAATACAAGAATGGGATCATGATCAGCAGGATGGAGGAGGTCCCGTGGGATGGCTGCTAATTTTTCTGTACGACTGGAGATGAAGTCATATGTTGAGATGGAAGAGGAAGGCTACATGTGATGTCAATAGCACACCCATGTAAATGGTCTAATTTATCTGTTATGCCACTTTCTCCCCCTACTACCAATACCTTATGTCCTGCTCATCTCTTAGTTGGCTGTCAACCCAAAGGATTTTCGTATTTCTAAGCCGACAAAGTATGATGTTGCCAGTGCCTCTGCCCCAGGTGACCCTTCCCCATCTGCCATTCCTGCACTTTGATCACCTACCTCTTTTGCATACCTTTCCCCTTCTATTTCTCATTAGATCTCATAAACATGACTTTTTAAGTAGTCTCCTGCCACCAGTCAGCTCGAACTCAACAGATATGACCATGCAACTTCCTGCTGTAAACCTGACTGCAGCTCTACCGTGAAGACTGCATCAACGTGGACCCCTCAAAGTATGCAGTGTCCAAGGTGCAACCCGCAGCCCCACCCCATCTCCCTTTCTACCATCCCAGTCTCATTCCAAAATGTGCCAAACAAGACACCTATGTAGAAAAACAACCCCGACAGCAAGCTCTCCACTCATTTCTGCCTCGGAACTGTAACTTAACAAAACATCTCTCTGACGGAAACACAAATTGCATATAACCTTTATCTCCAGCTCCCACATAGAAGATCAATACCACTTTACACAGAACAGCTGTTCCATGTATTTTCCTTCTATGTATGAAGGGGTCACGTTCATTAACACTACAAATTGTGCATTATATTCAGAAATGTCAGAGCCTTGAAAGAATATGGAATTGCTGGCATTCTAGCCACTTTCCCAGTTTGCTCTCTTCCTACCTCTAAGTCCTACTTTAGAACTGCTATTTTGAGATTTCTATTTTCCGAAGCTGCTTTGGCCAAAGGCATTCTGTCAGCTCAGAGTGAGAAAGATGGCGGGGCGAGCAAGTGCGAGAAAATGCTAGTGTTAGGCCCAAAGAAAGCCTGACGAAGTCCAGACAGACAAGCTAAAGAGACTTCCGTGCTTTGACATTCTTTAAGTCTGTGTCTGTGCCTTTTCTTCTTCCAATGACCTCTCTCCTCCTCACGTGTCCTTCGTTAACAAAAGGTTTCTGGATCCGAGAATTCACTCTGTGCTCTCCTTCAGACACTCCATTCAATTTACACCTTTTATTACAGTGGCTTAACATCACCATACAAGAACAAGAGTACAATATACCTTCGTCTAGGCATCCCTACATATTAAAAATGATATGGCCACACCACAGAGGATCCAGACATAAGCACTTTTAAAGCCAGAGTTTGGGAGATGTGATCTGAATGCAAGTATCAAAAAGGAACTAGCTGGTTAACCCAAAAAAGAAAAAAACATATTATGACTTGAAGCCATAAAAAAGTAAGAAATTCAAACTCTTTTCAGAATTTTAGGTACCTACAGAGCCAAAACTTTTTAACACTGAAACCAGCTACTAAATCCCAATCCTTAGAAATTAAACATATACGTTTTGATAGTTTAAGTACAGATCCAGAGGGATACAGAAAACAGATAAAGCTCCTCCTGGCTCTGATTCAAACCTTGGGACATTTTCAAGGCTATGTCTGATGAACCTTTCCTGTCAGTAAAGTCTTTTCAGTTTAAATTTCTATTCTGTAAGTTTATGTCCTACAGTTATCTGCTGCCAGCTTCAGGCTGACCTCACCAAGAGAAGTAGGGCAACTTTCGAAAAGGAGCTTGGTATGCTTTGTAGTACTGGACCAGAACCAGTAAGGACAGTACAGTCTTTCAGATTTCTCATTCCGGGAGCTTAAGACGAAAGTCAGGCATAAACGTTAGGTTACGTGCCTTTTTGACCCCATTCCTGGTAAGTACGTGTGTTCAGAGATGTGTTCAACGCACAGTCACTCAGCTTCTAGGCACAAGGCACTGGGAGGCTTCTGTCAGGCCGGGGGAGTGGCGGTCTGACTGTGCCTCATGGTACCAGAGTCGGGTCCTACGGGTCCGGGGCTTTTACGTTTAGCTCAAAACCACTTGCCCTGAACTTTCAGGCCTTTTCATTCAATGTGCACGATTTCACAGGAGTGCTTTCTCCAGGCTGCACCTAGCCCACCCAAGACCAAGAGACTCACTGCGAAGTGCAGTGAGGTCCCCACCGAGGACCCGTCCGGGGCGGGGACAGCCCAAGAAGCCCGCAGGAGAAGCCCGAGGAGAGGCCCCGGAGGGCCAAGGAGGGCAGGCCACCCACGGCCCGGCTCTGGGGAGCAGAGCCCAGGCGTGCACCTTCATGAACTCGTCCTTGTCGAAGCAGAGCGTGTCCGGCCCCTTGGGCAGGTTCATCCTACTTCTCTCCATCCCGCCGGCCGCCGCCTCTCAGCACCGACCCTCGAGCTGATGAGGGAGCAGGAGGCTGGCTGAGGACAAAGAAAAAGCTGGCGCCTTGCACCCCCTCTTCACCCTTTCCCCTCCATAAGTGTAGCATCCCTCAGGCAGCCCTGACTGCCATGAACAATAAGCAAATAGTTAACTTGCAGAGCTCACAATCCTGCTAGACAGGAGTCTCCCTTGGCTTACAAATGTTCTAAATCTCACTAGCAAAGACGATTGATAGCAGGATTGTGACACCCCACCAAAAAGTCTCCCAACTATCTTAATGTTAATGGCTGGTCTAAAGACAACATTGATCCAGCAGCAAGGACAAGGCCTCCGGCAGGCCTGGAACATCCTGGCACCTTGTAGGCCCTCTTTAGCATATGAAAACTCCACTGAAACCTCCCTTCCCCCAACAGCAGGATACATAACCTGCCATCCCTCATAACCCGGGGCAGCAGCTCTTCCTGCCCACGGGTCCTGTCCCCGTGCTTTAATAAACCACCATTTTGCACCAAAGATGTCTCAAGAATTCTTTCTTGGTCATCGGCTCCGGACCTCAGCCCACCAAACCTCACCTAGGTTCTAGAACTTCATCATATGGCGCCCTACGGGTTCTAGAACTTCATCAGAGCGAGGAGGAAAGGTAGGAGGCTGCGCTCCCCCGACGCTACCGGTGAAGCCATGGCGTTTCCACCGCACAGAAGGCACTGCTTCCTCCAACATGGCAACGCCCCCGCCCGGCCAATGAAAGAGGGCCGCAGGCCCGCCTCCGCCTGCCATCGCCAAGAGAGGCGTGAGGGTCGCTACCGTCGAGCCAGCAGGTGATCCTGCCCCCGAGCGGCGGAGGGCGACACTACAACCTCGCCTACGTTTCTGCTGGGCAGCCCCACCGCTGTTGATGCCCCATGAGCCGGAGAAGGGAGGGCGGGGAGGGTCAGAGGCGCTCCCTCCCCACCTCGCCCTTTCCCTTGGAAAATCGACTGCGAACCTCTTCCAGGACCTTCTCCCGAGATTGTCCCTCGGGAAGCATAGCCGGCGGGATGCTGGCCCTTTACTTCTGCGGCCGGTTGTCCAGAGAGGGGGGCGCGTCCGGGTTTCAGGCCTCCAGTCCCGGGCGCCGCCGCTGCAGCCGCCTGGGCGCGGAGGCCTCTGTGGGAACCGAATTCCGCCCTTATCCCGGCACCCACCTGCGAACGTGGCTTCTCCCCCGCTGAGCTTGGCTCCAGCGATCTGTAGGGAGGAAGGTGGTCAGCTGGCAGCCTCGGGTCGTCTGGGCCGCTCCCAGCTCCACTTCAGCTCAGCTGCGGGGCGGCCACAAGTTTGGGTTCTGAGAGCTCTTAAAGAATCACCTCGCTACCGGCCGGCCGACAAAACGCAGCCGACAAGTAGATGTGCGAGCATTTTTATGTCCAGTCCGCTCTAGAATGGGCGGAATCGTGTGTTTGTGGCTAGCGTTGGTTCGATCGCTACACCTGCCCCCAATTTCTGAGACCCCCTCCTCCTCCTGCCTTCCGCCCCACATTTATTTTGAGATTTTTCTTTCCTCTTCCCTTGCTCTTTCTCCCACTGTCCTCCCCTTTAGTGGGAATGTCATGGTCAAATGATGATTCATTTCTCTTTTTTTTCTCCGTGAGACTCTGACAGCTCAAACCACAGATCTCACGCGCGCCCTTCAGGCTGCAGCTTTGCTGTAATAGCCCAGGACTGGGCTGCCCCTCCCAATGCTGTGATCTCCCAGAGATAGCACAAGCAGTCCTTTGAAAGGGATGGGACACAGCAAGACAACGGCTTACAGCGAGACTTGCATTCGAGTCACTCCAAACGGGAAACTGGTCACTTTTTTTTTAAAACGTGAGTACAGGGATGCCTGGGTGGCTCACTTGGTTAAGCAGCTGCCTTCGGCTCAGGCCATGATACCAGCGTCCTCAGATCGAGTCCCACATCGGGCTCCTTGCTCAGCAGGGAACCTGTTTCTCCCTCTGCCTCTGCCTGCCATTCTGTCTGCCTGTGCTCGCTCTCTCTCCCCCTCTCTCTCTCTCTGATAAATAAATTAAAAAAAATCTTTAAAACCTGAGTACAGAATCTGAAACAATACATTCCCTAGCAGTGGGCCTGGCAAGGCCTTGTTGAGGAAAACGTTCCCGGTCAATATGCAGAGACTATGACAGGTAGGATGAGAGCTGGAATCTTATTTGGAGAATCAGAATAAATTGCCAGGGGAGCAACTATGAAAGTGTATTCTATACCCTGTTGTGGTCATTTGGATATAGGGAATGAAAGCCTCATTATTTGGTCTTTGTATGATTACTCTTATTATGAAAATTCTCAAGCATACACCAAAGTGTGTAGAGCAGAAGGATCCCAGCCCTTCTGAGTACTTATCACTCTGCTTCCCCAACTGTTTCATAGGCCCTCCTCCTTCTACTGCCCCCAACGTGCCTGTATTTTTGTTTTTGGGGCAGAGGGGAGGTCTGGAATATATTTTAAAGTAAATCCCAAACATCACATCATTCCCTGCTCCCCAAATACCTTGGTTTACACATCAAAGAAGGAGGAGGAAGAGGTGGAGGAGGGGAAGACTGAGAAGGAGGAGGAATGAAGACGAGAGATTTCCGCACAGGCCCACTATGCCAGAATCAATAGGTCTAATAAGCTATTCCGATTGGCTCTGAGAGGCATGACTTTTAGCCTCTCAGACTTTTAGGGCCACAGTGCTAATAAGCGATAAGGGCAAATTCAGGCAGTGCAAACAGCAAGGCCCACACTCATCACCAAGGCACCGAGGGGGGGGACAAGAGTGCCAGACCGACGGAACAAAGTTGTCTGGGAACCCCACCTGCCCTAGAAGTCCAGATGAGTGAGTAGTTGAACTGTTTTTAACCTTCATTGTCATTTCTTTCTGAAATTATTACCGGCCTTTGGTAAAGACACGAACCTGAGCTAGGCTCAGGTAGGAGTTTCTGTCCATTATGGCCCTTTCTTGAAGGGGGCAGCATCTCGAGGCCATGGAGGTTTACCCAGGAGGGGAGTTGGGATATGCTCCAAGCAACAGGATTTTTTCTGATCAACAATTGAGATCTGTTGGATTGCTCCAGGATGTTTCATACGGAACGACAGCAAAGCAGGGATCGAAGGATGGAACCCTGGGCAGACTGCCTCAATTCTATCTGTCTCCTAGTTAATAGACAGTTTTGATATGCTAGCTCTAGGGGAGCAACGGAGGGGGCTGAGTTGAAATGGACTCTCCTGCGGATGGGTCCTAATGTGGGTTTGTGTGCATGGAGACCTTGGCACGGGGCGGTGGCACACGGACCCTGAATGAACTCCTAACCAGAGGTTTTGCGTCCTCTCCAAAAGACAAGTTTCCCATGTAGAGACTAGATTTGATCTGATTGGTGCTTCAGGAAAGCCCCACATGCTGATATTGGAAACCAGGCCTCTGATGAGAGAGAGCAGGAAACCAAAACAATGGACCCCATTAGGGCCTAGGGCCCTGTCCCGTTCAATCTCCTTCTCTGGGGACATCCATCTACAGTATGAGTGGAGATGGATGGTCAGCTGGTTTCAGGCAGCCCTTGTTTGTCCTGGGCGTTCTATGCTATTGGGATGGCCTTGGGGACTTTGGAGGTTTCTCCTAGTTTGTATGATTGTGGTCAATGGAAGGGGCAGAATTGCCGTGGAGTTGAGAGGCACAGACCTGATGTGTGGCTCCAGGGTCCCCAGGCTGGAGGGTATGGAAGCCAGGAAGGTGGGGATAGAAGTCTGGAAACACACACTCGGCTTGTTTTGGGGACGTAGGTATGGCAGTCCCGATCTACAGATCGTGAGGGGAACTCTTTGGGATATGAAGAAAGAGCGAGTGTGAGGCGTTTATTCAGGCATTTGTCTCTGGATTTTGCATCAATGATGGGCGTGGAATGTCAGGGAGGCCTCATGGGCCATGGATGAGTCTTCCTCTCTGTGGATTTGGCCTGATCCCAATTTGGGGGTCAATCTGTGGGATGGGAGGAGTCCTTTCAGTTTGGTTCCCTCATTCTAAAGCAGAGCACTGGGGACGGGCGAATGGACAACATGAACTATGGTTAAAAATTGGGGCCTAGGGGGATGGCAAGCCCATTATGGCGTCTCTTGGTCCAGCCACTGAGAGACCTTACTTGGGGACTGGGCTCTCGCTGAGGGTCACAATGCGTATTTGTGACCAACGCGGCCCTCAAGCATGGCGGGGTCAAAGGGCCACACTGCTATCAACTACGCAGAACGCCAACCCCAAGATTTCTTGCCATGGGGAAGGATTTCTGATTTCTGCCTCATGTTCAACCCTGGGCAGTGATAGGAGAAAACGTCTAGGTTCTGAAGCCTGAAAACCGAAGTTGGGAAGAGATGACGACCTAAGGCTTTGGCAGGTCCGATGTGTTCAGTGTGAGTCCAGCTGGCTGGGTGTGGGTCGGGACGTCCAGGCTCAGGCTGTGACAGAAAGGGCATGAGTGCCCAGGGCATCCTGGAGAATTGGGGTACAGTCAAGTGGCGAAAAGGTTGATCCTCATTGGGGGTTTCTGGTTAGCCCCAGAGGGCAATGTTTTTTCTTCTGGAGGGCAGGCAGAGGGCTGCATTGTAGTTCTGGAATTGCCAAACTGGAGGGCTTGTGGGCCAGGAGTTGAGGACAGAAGTCTGAGAACACCAGCAACCTTAGGTTTCTGGGCGAGCGCATGGCAGGTACGCTCTGCAGAGCTGAATCGAGATCTCGTGCATCTGAAATCAGGTGAGGATCTGACGAACGCTCAGGTTGGAGTTTCTGTCCCTTATGGCCCTCTTCATGAAGAGGTGGTGGATCACGAAGCCATGGAATTTTTCCAAAGATGGGAGTTGTGAGATTCTCCAAACCGTAAAGATTCTTCTGCAGGACGATTGAGACCTGTTGGTTGGCTCCAGGACTTCCCATACGGATCGATTCCGAATAGTGTTCTAAGGATGGATGGCTGGGAAGCCCGACTCTCCTTCCTCTTGGGTTCTAGTGACAAGACAGGTTAGATCTGCTGGATCTGGGCGAGAAACTGACAGGGTTGAGTTGAAATGGACTCTCTTGTGGATGGGTCCTAATGTGGGCTTGTGTCCATGGAGACCTTGGAATGAGGCAGTGGCACAGGGTCCCTGAAGGGTTCTCCTAACCAGAGGCTTTGACACAGCTCCAACGTGCAAGATTCCCACGTGGAGATGAGATTTGTTCTGATGGGTGCCTCAAGAAACAGCCATATGCTGCTATTGGAATCCAGGCCTCTGAGGAGAGATGCCTGGACAACAAAGCAATGGATCCGATTAGGATCTAGGGGCCTGCTCATTCCAATTTACCTCTGGGGACATCTGTCCACAGGTCTAGGTGCATGTAGATGCGCAACTGGTGTCAGACCGCCGTTGTTTTTCCTGGGCAGTCAACACTATTGGGATGGCCCCGGGCACTTTGGACGTTTATCATCCTATTTCTAGGTTTGTGGCCAATGGAATGGGCAGAATTCCCAGGTACAGTCCTCAGGTTTGGCTCCAAGAACCTGTGCCTGTAGGTTTTGTGGGCCAGGGCTGTGGGGACAGTTGTCTGAAATCACAAACTCGGCTTAGGTTTCGGGTCGTAGGTATTGCAGTACTGATCTACAGACCGTGAGGAGAACTCTTCAGGATAAGAACAAGGGGGCGAGTGTGAGAAGCTTGCTCAAGATTTTGTCTCTGGATATTGTGTCACTGATGGCCGTGGAATGTCCGGGTGGCCTCCTGGGCCATGGACGAGTCTTCCTCTCTGGGCATTTGGCCCGATCCCAAGAGTTTGGGGTTATTCTTTGAGATGGGAGGAGTCGGTTTTGTTTTGTTTTTAACTCAGGTGTCCCACCAAAAGAGAGTTTCCAGAGCAGAGCCCTGGGGAGGGGCGACTGGACAAGCAGAAAGCTGGTTGAAACTTGGGGCCTAGGGGCATGGCAAGCCCATTATGACGTCTAATGGTCCAGCCACTGAGAGGACTTACTAGAGGACAGGACTCACGCCGAGGGTCACAATGCGTGTTTGTGCCCTCTTCGTACTCAAGCATGGGCGGGGCCTCATGGTGAACGCTGGTTTCTCCTACACTGAACGTGGGACAACATGCCAACCACAAGGTTTCTTGCCATAGGGAAGGAGGAGTTCTGATTTCTGCATCATATTCACCCCTTGGCGAAGTGTGGAGTTAAAGTCTATGTTCTGAAGCCTGAGAAGCTAGGTTGGGAATAGATGACGAGCTAAGGCCATGGCGGGTCTGTTGTGCTCAGTGTGCGGTCAGCTGTCTGGGTGTTGTTCAGGAAGTCCGGGCTCCGGCTGTGTCAGACAGTGTATTAGTGTCCAGATTTGTCGATATAATTTGTGTACGGAAGGGTGCCGTGTAGGTCTATCCTCATTTGGGGTGTCTGGGAAGCTCCATAGGGCAACATTTTGTTTTTTTTTTCTGGAGGGCAGGCAGAGTGCTGCCTTGTGGGTCCAGAATTGCCAAACGTGAAGTCTTGGGGGCCAGGAGTGTGAGGACGGACATTGGAGAACAGAAGTTTCACATAGGTTTAAGGGCGAGGGCAAGGCCGGCACACTCTGCAGAGCTGAATCGAGATGTCGTGCATCTGAATTTAGGGCGAGGATCAGTCGTTGGCTCAGGTTGGAGTTCCTGTCCATGATTTCCCCTTCAGGAAGGGGGTGGGGGTTTCAGAAAGCCATCACGGTTTTCCCACGCTGGGAGTTGTGAGATGGTCCAAAACGCAAGGATTCCTTCTGCAGGACATTTGAGACCTGTTGGATGGGTCCAGGACGTTCCATATGGAACGACGCCAGAGCAGGGTTCTAAGGGCGGAGCCCTGGGCAACCCGCCTCGCATCTCAATTGTCTCCTAGCGACAAGACAGGTTCTATCTGCTGGCTCTGGGGGAGCAACCGAGAAGCCAGAGTTGAAATGGACTCTCCTGCGGATGGATCCTAATGTGGGTTTGTGTCCATGGAGACCTTGGAAAGGGGTGGTGGCACCGGGCCCTGAAGGATTCTCCTAACTGGAAGTTTTGACACAGTTCCAGCCTGCTATTTTCCCATGTCGAGACAAGATTTGCCTCCGGAAACCCCCGCATGCTGGTATTTGAAAACATTCCTCTGAGGAGAGAGGCCTGGAAACCAAAGCAATGGATCCGATTACGGCCTAGGGACCTGTGAGGTTCAATCTACTACCCTGGTGACATCCAACTACGGTATGAGTGGAGGTAGATGCTCAGCTGTTGTCAGACGCCCTTGTTTGTCCCGGGCGGCCTACACAATTGGAATGGCTTCAGGGACTGTGGAGGTTTCTCCTAATTTGGAGGCGTGTGGTCAAGTGAATGGGCAGAACTCCAGTGGAGTGGGCAGGCACAGACCTGATGTGTGGCTCCAGGGGCCCCAGCCTGGAGGGTGTGTGGGCCAGGAGTGTGGGGATAGAAGTCTGAAAACACTAACTCGGCTTACCTTTGGGGACATAAGTATGGCAGGCCTGATCTACAGACCGTGAGTGGAACTCTTCGGGATATGAAGAAAGAGTGAGTGCGAGGCATTTATTCAGGCTTTTGTCTCTGGATTTTGTGTCAACAATGGCCATGGAATGTCGAGGAGGCCTCATGGGCCATGGACTAGTCTTCCTCTCTGTGGATTTGGCACGAACCCAATTGTTTTGGGTCCATCTTGGGGATGGAAGGAGCCCATTCAGTTTGGTTACCTCAGGTGTCCCACCAAAAGAGGGATTTCAAAGCAGAGCCCTAAGGAGGGCCGAATGGACAAACCGAACTATGGTTAGTTCCAGCCACTGAGAGGCCTTCCTTGAGGACAGAACTCAAGCTGAGGGTCACAATGTGTGTTTATGCCTTCTAGGCGTTCAAGCATGGACGGGAATCATGGTCCACACTGTTGATCCTACAATGAACGTTGGGCTCCATGCCAACCACATGTATTCTTGCCATGAGGAAATAGTAGTTCTGATTTTTTCATCTCTTTCACCGCTGGGCCGTGATTGGAGTTAAGGTCTAGGTTGTGTAGTCTGAAAACCGAGCTTGGGAAGAGATGACGACTTAAGTCCATGTCAGGTCCGACGTGCTCAGTGTGGAGCCAGCTCGCTGAGTGTTGGTCGGGAGGTTCAGGCCTAGGCTGCGTCAGACCAGGCATTAGTTTTCAGGGTATATTGTATAATTGGGGGAGAGTCGAGTGCCGTGCAGCTTGATCCTCATTTAGCGTTTCTGGGTAGCCCCAAGGGCAACGTTTTTCTTCTGGAGGGCAGGCAGAGTACTGCTTTGTGGCTCCGGAATTCCCAAACTGGATGCCCTTTGGGCAAGGAGTGTGAGGACGGAAGAATAAGAACACAAGTTAGGCGTAGGTTTCGGGACGAGGGCACGGCAGTCACTCTCTGCAGATCTGAATCGGGACTTCGTGCATCTGAAGTCAGTGAGAGGTTCAGACCTAAGCTCAGGTTGGAGTTTCTGTCCATTATGGCCCTGTCTTGAAGGGGGCAGCATCTCGAGGCCATGGAGGTTTACCCAGGAGGGGAGTTGGGATATGCTCCAAGCCACAAGGATTTTTTCTGATCAACAACTGAGATCTGTTGGATCGCTCCAGGATGTTTCATACGGAACGACAGCAAAGCAGGGATCGAAGGATGGAACCCTGGGCAGACTGCCTCGATTCTAACTGTCTCCTAGTTAATAGACAGTTTTGATATGCTAGCTCTAGGGGAGCAACGCAGGGGGCTGAGTTGAAATGGACTCTCCTGCGGATGGGTCCTAATGTGGGTTTGTGTGCATGGAGACCTTGGCACGGGGCGGTGGCACACGGACCCTGAATGCTTCTCCTAACCAGAGGTTTTGCGTCATCTCCAAAAGACAAGTTTCCCATGTAGAGACTAGATTTGATCTGATTGGTGCCTCAGGAAAGCCCCACATGCTGATATTGGAAACCAGGCCTCTGATGAGAGATAGCAGGAAACCAAAACAATGGACCCCATTAGGGCCTAGGGCCCTGTCCCGTTCAATCTCCTTCTCTGGGGACATCCATCTACAGTATGAGTGGAGATGGATGGTCAGCTGGTTTCAGGCACCCCTTGTTTGTCCTGGGCGTTCTATGCTATTGGGATGGCCTTGGGGACTTTGGAGGTTTCTCCTAGTTTGTATGATTGTGGTCAATGGAAGGGGCAGAATTGCCGTGGAGTTGAGAGGCACAGACCTGATGTGTGGCTCCAGGGTCCCCAGGCTGGAGGGTATGGAAGCCAGGAAGGTGGGGATAGAAGTCTGGAAACACACACTCGGCTTGTTTTGGGGACGTAGGTATGGCAGTCCCGATCTACAGATCGTGAGGGGAACTCTTTGGGATATGAAGAAAGAGCGAGTGTGAGGCGTTTATTCAGGCTTTTGTCTCTGGATTTTGCGTCAATGATGGGCGTGGAATGTCAGGGAGGCCTCATGGGCCATGGATGAGTCTTCCTCTCTGTGGATTTGGCCCGATCCCAATTTGGGGGTCAATCTGTGGGATGGGAGGAGTCCTTTCAGTTTGGTTCCCTCATTCTAAAGCAGAGCACTGGGGACGGGCGAATGGACAACACGAACTATGGTTAAAAATTGGGGCCTAGGGGCATGGCAAGCCCAATATGGCATCTCTTGGTCAGGCCACTGAGAGACCTTACTTGGGGACTGGGCTCTCGCTGAGGGTCACAATGCGTATTTGTGACCAACGCGGCCCTCAAGCATGGTGGGGTCAAAGGGCCACACTGCTATCAACTACGCAGAACGCCAACCCCAAGATTTCTTGCCATGGGGAAGGATTTCTGATTTCTGCCTCATGTTCAACCCTGGGCAGTGATTGGAGAAAACGTCTAGGTTCTGAAGCCTGAAAACCGAAGTTGGGAAGAGATGACGACCTAAGGCTTTGGCAGGTCCGATGTGTTCAGTGTGAGGCCAGATGACTGGATGTGGGTCGGGACGTCCAGGCTCAGGCTGTGACAGAAAGGGCATGAGTGCCCAGGGCATCCTGAAGAATTGGGGTACAGTCAAGTGGCGAAAAGGTTGATCCTCATTGGGGGTTTCTGGTTAGCCCCAGAGGGCAATGTTTTTTCTTCTGGAGGGCAGGCAGAGGGCTGCATTGTAGTTCTGGAATTGCCAAACTGGAGGGCTTGTGGGCCAGGAGTTGAGGACAGAAGTCTGAGAACACCAGCAACCTTAGGTTTCTGGGCGAGCGCATGGCAGGTACGCTCTGCAGAGCTGAATCGAGATCTCGTGCATCTGAAATCAGGTGAGGATCTGACGAACGCTCAGGTTGGAGTTTCTGTCCCTTATGGCCCTCTTCATGAAGAGGTGGTGGATCACGAAGCCATGGAATTTTTCCAAAGATGGGAGTTGTGAGATTCTCCAAACCGTAAAGATTCTTCTGCAGGACGATTGAGACCTGTTGGTTGGCTCCAGGACTTCCCATACGGATCGATTCCGAATAGTGTTCTAAGGATGGATGGCTGGGAAGCCCAACTCTCCTTCCTCTTGTGTTCTAGTGACAAGACAGGTTAGATCAGCTGGATCTGGGCGAGAAACTGACAGGGTTGAGTTGAAATGGACTCTCTTGTGGATGGGTCCTAATGTGGGCTTGTGTCCATGGAGACCTTGGAATGAGGCAGTGGCACAGGGTCCCTGAAGGGTTCTCCTAACCAGAGGCTTTGACACAGCTCCAACGTGCAAGATTCCCACGTGGAGACGAGATTTGTTCTGATGGGTGCCTCAAGAAACAGCCATATGCTGCTATTGGAATCCAGGCCTCTGAGGAGAGATGCCTGGACAACAAAGCAATGGATCCGATTAGGATCTAGGGGCCTGCTCATTCCAATTTACCTCTGGGGACATCTGTCCACAGGTCTAGGTGCATGTAGATGCGCAACTGGTGTCAGACCGCCGTTGTTTTTCCTGGGCAGTCAACACTATTGGGATGGCCCCGGGCACTTTGGACGTTTATCATCCTATTTCTAGGTTTGTGGCCAATGGAATGGGCAGAATTCCCAGGTACAGTCCTCAGGTTTGGCTCCAAGAACCTGTGCCTGTAGGTTTTGTGGGCCAGGGCTGTGGGAACAGTTGTCTGAAATCACAAACTCGGCTTAGGTTTCGGGTCGTAGGTATTGCAGTACTGATCTACAGACCGTGAGGAGAACTCTTCAGGATAAGAACAAGGGGGCGAGTGTGAGAAGCTTGCTCAAGATTTTGTCTCTGGATATTGTGTCACTGATGGCCGTGGAATGTCCGGGTGGCCTCCTGGGCCATGGACGAGTCTTCCTCTCTGGGCATTTGGCCCGATCCCAAGAGTTTGGGGTTATTCTTTGAGATGGGAGGAGTCGGTTTTGTTTTGTTTTTAACTCAGGTGTCCCACCAAAAGAGAGTTTCCAGAGCAGAGCCCTGGGGAGGGGCGACTGGACAAGCAGAAAGCTGGTTGAAACTTGGGGCCTAGGGGCATGGCAAGCCCATTATGACGTCTAATGGTCCAGCCACTGAGAGGACTTACTAGAGGACAGGACTCACGCCGAGGGTCACAATGCGTGTTTGTGCCCTCTTCGTACTCAAGCATGGGCGGGGCCTCATGGTGAACGCTGGTTTCTCCTACACTGAACGTGGGACAACATGACAACCACAAGGTTTCTTGCCATAGGGAAGGAGGAGTTCTGATTTCTGCATCATATTCACCCCTTGGCGAAGTGTGGAGTTAAAGTCTATGTTCTGAAGCCTGAGAAGCTAGGTTGGGAATAGATGACGAGCTAAGGCCATGGCGGGTCTGTTGTGCTCAGTGTGCGGTCAGCTGTCTGGGTGTTGGTCAGGAAGTCTGGGCTCAGGCTGTGTCAGACAGTGTATTAGTGTCCAGATTTGTCAATATAATTTGTGTACGGAAGGGTGCCGTGTAGGTCTATCCTCATTTGGGGTATCTGGGAAGCTCCATAGGGCAACATTTTGTTTTTTTTTTCTGGAGGGCAGGCAGAGTGCTGCCTTGTGGGTCCAGAATTGCCAAACGTGAAGTCTTGGGGGCCAGGAGTGTGAGGACGGACATTGGAGAACAGAAGTTTCACATAGGTTTAAGGGCGAGGGCAAGGCCGGCACACTCTGCAGAGCTGAATCGAGATGTCGTGCATCTGAATTTAGGGCGAGGATCAGTCGTTGGCTCAGTTTGGAGTTCCTGTCCATGATTTCCCCTTCAGGAAGGGGGTGGGGGCTTCAGAAAGCCATCACGGTTTTCCCACGCTGGGAGTTGTGAGATGGTCCAAAACGCAAGGATTCCTTCTGCAGGACATTTGAGACCTGTTGGATGGGTCCAGGACGTTCCATATGGAACGACGCCAGAGCAGGGTTCTAAGGGCGGAGCCCTGGGCAACCCGCCTCGCATCTCAATTGTCTCCTAGCGACAAGACAGGTTCTATCTGCTGGCTCTGGGGGAGCAACCGAGAAGCCAGAGTTGAAATGGACTCTCCTGCGGATGGATCCTAATGTGGGTTTGTGTCCATGGAGACCTTGGAAAGGGGTGGTGGCACCGGGCCCTGAAGGATTCTCCTAACCGGAAGTTTTGACACAGTTCCAGCCTGCTATTTTCCCATGTCGAGACAAGATTTGCCTCCGGAAACCCCCGCATGCTGGTATTTGAAAACATTCCTCTGAGGAGAGAGGCCTGGAAACCAAAGCAATGGATCCGATTACGGCCTAGGGACCTGTGAGGTTCAATCTACTACCCTGGTGACATCCAACTACGGTATGAGTGGAGGTAGATGCTCAGCTGTTGTCAGACGCCCTTGTTTGTCCCGGGCGGCCTACACAATTGGAATGGCTTCAGGGACTGTGGAGGTTTCTCCTAATTTGGAGGCGTGTGGTCAAGTGAATGGGCAGAACTCCAGTGGAGTGGGCAGGCACAGACCTGATGTGTGGCTCCAGGGGCCCCAGCCTGGAGGGTGTGTGGGCCAGGAGTGTGGGGATAGAAGTCTGAAAACACTAACTCGGCTTACCTTTGGGGACATAAGTATGGCAGGCCCGATCTACAGACCGTGAGTGGAACTCTTCGGGATATGAAGAAAGAGTGAGTGCGAGGCATTTATTCAGGCTTTTGTCTCTGGATTTTGTGTCAACAATGGCCATGGAATGTCGAGGAGGCCTCATGGGCCATGGACTAGTCTTCCTCTCTGTGGATTTGGCATGAACCCAATTGTTTTGGGTCCATCTTGGGGATGGAAGGAGCCCATTCAGTTTGGTTACCTCAGGTGTCCCACCAAAAGAGGGATTTCAAAGCAGAGCCCTAAGGAGGGCCGAATGGACAAACTGAACTATGGTTAGTTCCAGCCACTGAGAGGCCTTCCTTGAGGACAGAACTCAAGCTGAGGGTCACAATGTGTGTTTATGCCTTCTAGGCGTTCAAGCATGGACGGGAATCATGGTCCACACTGTTGATCCTACAATGAACGTTGGGCTCCATGCCAACCACATGTATTCTTGCCATGGGGAAATAGTAGTTCTGATTTTTTCATCTCTTTCACCGCTGGGCCGTGATTGGAGTTAAGGTCTAGGTTGTGTAGTCTGAAAACCGAGCTTGGGAAGAGATGACGACTTAAGTCCATGTCAGGTCCGACGTGCTCAGTGTGGAGCCAGCTCGCTGAGTGTTGGTCGGGAGGTTCAGGCCTAGGCTGCGTCAGACCAGGCATTAGTTTTCAGGGTATATTGTATAATTGGGGGAGAGTCGAGTGCCGTGCAGCTTGATCCTCATTTAGCGTTTCTGGGTAGCCCCAAGGGCAACGTTTTTCTTCTGGAGGGCAGGCAGAGTACTGCTTTGTGGCTCCGGAATTCCCAAACTGGATGCCCTTTGGGCAAGGAGTGTGAGGACGGAAGAATAAGAACACAAGTTAGGCGTAGGTTTCGGGACGAGGGCACGGCAGTCACTCTCTGCAGATCTGAATCGGGACTTCGTGCATCTGAAGTCAGTGAGAGGTTCAGACCTAAGCTCAGGTTGGAGTTTCTGTCCATTATGGCCCTGTCTTGAAGGGGGCAGCATCTCGAGGCCATGGAGGTTTACCCAGGAGGGGAGTTGGGATATGCTCCAAGCCACAAGGATTTTTTCTGATCAACAACTGAGATCTGTTGGATCGCTCCAGGATGTTTCATACGGAACGACAGCAAAGCAGGGATCGAAGGATGGAACCCTGGGCAGACTGCCTCGATTCTAACTGTCTCCTAGTTAATAGACAGTTTTGATATGCTAGCTCTAGGGGAGCAACGCAGGGGGCTGAGTTGAAATGGACTCTCCTGCGGATGGGTCCTAATGTGGGTTTGTGTGCATGGAGACCTTGGCACGGGGCGGTGGCACACGGACCCTGAATGCTTCTCCTAACCAGAGGTTTTGCGTCATCTCCAAAAGACAAGTTTCCCATGTAGAGACTAGATTTGATCTGATTGGTGCCTCAGGAAAGCCCCACATGCTGATATTGGAAACCAGGCCTCTGATGAGAGATAGCAGGAAACCAAAACAATGGACCCCATTAGGGCCTAGGGCCCTGTCCCGTTCAATCTCCTTCTCTGGGGACATCCATCTACAGTATGAGTGGAGATGGATGGTCAGCTGGTTTCAGGCAGCCCTTGTTTGTCCTGGGCGTTCTATGCTATTGGGATGGCCTTGGGGACTTTGGAGGTTTCTCCTAGTTTGTATGATTGTGGTCAATGGAAGGGGCAGAATTGCCGTGGAGTTGAGAGGCACAGACCTGATGTGTGGCTCCAGGGTCCCCAGGCTGGAGGGTATGGAAGCCAGGAAGGTGGGGATAGAAGTCTGGAAACACACACTCGGCTTGTTTTGGGGACGTAGGTATGGCAGTCCCGATCTACAGATCGTGAGGGGAACTCTTTGGGATATGAAGAAAGAGCGAGTGTGAGGCGTTTATTCAGGCTTTTGTCTCTGGATTTTGCGTCAATGATGGGCGTGGAATGTCAGGGAGGCCTCATGGGCCATGGATGAGGCTTCCTCTCTGTGGATTTGGCCCGATCCCAATTTGGGGGTCAATCTGTGGGATGGGAGGAGTCCTTTCAGTTTGGTTCCCTCATTCTAAAGCAGAGCACTGGGGACGGGCGAATGGACAACACGAACTATGGTTAAAAATTGGGGCCTAGGGGCATGGCAAGCCCAATATGGCATCTCTTGGTCAGGCCACTGAGAGACCTTACTTGGGGACTGGGCTCTCGCTGAGGGTCACAATGCGTATTTGTGACCAACGCGGCCCTCAAGCATGGCGGGGTCAAAGGGCCACACTGCTATCAACTACGCAGAACGCCAACCCCAAGATTTCTTGCCATGGGGAAGGATTTCTGATTTCTGCCTCATGTTCAACCCTGGGCAGTGATTGGAGAAAACGTCTAGGTTCTGAAGCCTGAAAACCGAAGTTGGGAAGAGATGACGACCTAAGGCTTTGGCAGGTCCGATGTGTTCAGTGTGAGGCCAGATGACTGGATGTGGGTCGGGACGTCCAGGCTCAGGCTGTGACAGAAAGGGCATGAGTGCCCAGGGCATCCTGAAGAATTGGGGTACAGTCAAGTGGCGAAAAGGTTGATCCTCATTGGGGGTTTCTGGTTAGCCCCAGAGGGCAATGTTTTTTCTTATGGAGGGCAGGCAGAGGGCTGCATTGTAGTTCTGGAATTGCCAAACTGGAGGGCTTGTGGGCCAGGAGTTGAGGACAGAAGTCTGAGAACACCAGCAACCTTAGGTTTCTGGGCGAGCGCATGGCAGGTACGCTCTGCAGAGCTGAATCGAGATCTCGTGCATCTGAAATCAGGTGAGGATCTGACGAACGCTCAGGTTGGAGTTTCTGTCCCTTATGGCCCTCTTCATGAAGAGGTGGTGGATCACGAAGCCATGGAATTTTTCCAAAGATGGGAGTTGTGAGATTCTCCAAACCGTAAAGATTCTTCTGCAGGACGATTGAGACCTGTTGGTTGGCTCCAGGACTTCCCATACGGATCGATTCCGAATAGTGTTCTAAGGATGGATGGCTGGGAAGCCCGACTCTCCTTCCTCTTGGGTTCTAGTGACAAGACAGGTTAGATCTGCTGGATCTGGGCGAGAAACTGACAGGGTTGAGTTGAAATGGACTCTCTTGTGGATGGGTCCTAATGTGGGCTTGTGTCCATGGAGACCTTGGAATGAGGCAGTGGCACAGGGTCCCTGAAGGGTTCTCCTAACCAGAGGCTTTGACACAGCTCCAACGTGCAAGATTCCCACGTGGAGACGAGATTTGTTCTGATGGGTGCCTCAAGAAACAGCCATATGCTGCTATTGGAATCCAGGCCTCTGAGGAGAGATGCCTGGACAACAAAGCAATGGATCCGATTAGGATCTAGGGGCCTGCTCATTCCAATTTACCTCTGGGGACATCTGTCCACAGGTCTAGGTGCATGTAGATGCGCAACTGGTGTCAGACCGCCGTTGTTTTTCCTGGGCAGTCAACACTATTGGGATGGCCCCGGGCACTTTGGACGTTTATCATCCTATTTCTAGGTTTGTGGCCAATGGAATGGGCAGAATTCCCAGGTACAGTCCTCAGGTTTGGCTCCAAGAACCTGTGCCTGTAGGTTTTGTGGGCCAGGGCTGTGGGGACAGTTGTCTGAAATCACAAACTCGGCTTAGGTTTCGGGTCGTAGGTATTGCAGTACTGATCTACAGACCGTGAGGAGAACTCTTCAGGATAAGAACAAGGGGGCGAGTGTGAGAAGCTTGCTCAAGATTTTGTCACTGGATATTGTGTCACTGATGGCCGTGGAATGTCCGGGTGGCCTCCTGCGCCATGGACGAGTCTTCCTCTCTGGGCATTTGGCCCGATCCCAAGAGTTTGGGGTTATTCTTTGAGATGGGAGGAGTCGGTTTTGTTTTGTTTTTAACTCAGGTGTCCCACCAAAAGAGAGTTTCCAGAGCAGAGCCCTGGGGAGGGGCGACTGGACAAGCAGAAAGCTGGTTAAAACTTGGGGCCTAGGGGCATGGCAAGCCCATTATGACGTCTAATGGTCCAGCCACTGAGAGGACTTACTAGAGGACAGGACTCACGCCGAGGGTCACAATGCGTGTTTGTGCCCTCTTCGTACTCAAGCATGGGCGGGGCCTCATGGTGAACGCTGGTTTCTCCTACACTGAACGTGGGACAACATGCCAACCACAAGGTTTCTTGCCATAGGGAAGGAGGAGTTCTGATTTCTGCATCACATTCACCCCTTGGCGAAGTGTGGAGTTAAAGTCTATGTTCTGAAGCCTGAGAAGCTAGGTTGGGAATAGATGACGAGCTAAGGCCATGGCGGGTCTGTTGTGCTCAGTGTGCGGTCAGCTGTCTGGGTGTTGGTCAGGAAGTCCGGGTTCAGGCTGTGTCAGACAGTGTATTAGTGTCCAGATTTGTCGATATAATTTGTGTACGGAAGGGTGCCGTGTAGGTCTATCCTCATTTGGGGTGTCTGGGAAGCTCCATAGGGCAACATTTTGTTTTTTTTTTCTGGAGGGCAGGCAGAGTGCTGCCTTGTGGGTCCAGAATTGCCAAACGTGAAGTCTTGGGGGCCAGGAGTGTGAGGACGGACATTGGAGAACAGAAGTTTCACATAGGTTTAAGGGCGAGGGCAAGGCCGGCACACTCTGCAGAGCTGAATCGAGATGTCGTGCATCTGAATTTAGGGCGAGGATCAGTCGTTGGCTCAGGTTGGAGTTCCTGTCCATGATTTCCCCTTCAGGAAGGGGGTGGGGGCTTCAGAAAGCCATCACGGTTTTCCCACGCTGGGAGTTGTGAGATGGTCCAAAACGCAAGGATTCCTTCTGCAGGACATTTGAGACCTGTTGGATGGGTCCAGGACGTTCCATATGGAACGACGCCAGAGCAGGGTTCTAAGGGCGGAGCCCTGGGCAACCCGCCTCGCATCTCAATTGTCTCCTAGCGACAAGACAGGTTCTATCTGCTGGCTCTGGGGGAGCAACCGAGAAGCCAGAGTTGAAATGGACTCTCCTGCGGATGGATCCTAATGTGGGTTTGTGTCCATGGAGACCTTGGAAAGGGGTGGTGGCACCGGGCCCTGAAGGATTCTCCTAACCGGAAGTTTTGACACAGTTCCAGCCTGCTATTTTCCCATGTCGAGACAAGATTTGCCTCCGGAAACCCCCGCATGCTGGTATTTGAAAACATTCCTCTGAGGAGAGAGGCCTGGAAACCAAAGCAATGGATCCGATTATGGCCTAGGGACCTGTGAGGTTCAATCTACTACCCTGATGACATCCAACTACGGTATGAGTGGAGGTAGATGCTCAGCTGTTGTCAGACGCCCTTGTTTGTCCCGGGCGGCCTACACAATTGGAATGGCTTCAGGGACTGTGGAGGTTTCTCCTAATTTGGAGGCGTGTGGTCAAGTGAATGGGCAGAACTCCAGTGGAGTGGGCAGGAGTGTGGGGATAGAAGTCTGAAAACACTAACTCGGCTTACCTTTGGGGACATAAGTATGCAGGCCCGATCTACAGACCGTGAGTGGAACTCTTCGGGATATGAAGAAAGAGTGAGTGCGAGGCATTTATTCAGGCTTTTGTCTCTGGATTTTGTGTCAACAATGGCCATGGAATGTCGAGGAGGCCTCATGGGCCATGGACTAGTCTTCCTCTCTGTGGATTTGGCACGAGCCCAATTGTTTTGGGTCCATCTTGGGGATGGAAGGAGCCCATTCAGTTTGGTTACCTCAGGTGTCCCACCAAAAGAGGGATTTCAAAGCAGAGCCCTAAGGAGGGCCGAATGGACAAACCGAACTATGGTTAGTTCCAGCCACTGAGAGGCCTTCCTTGAGGACAGAACTCAAGCTGAGGGTCACAATGTGTGTTTATGCCTTCTAGGCGTTCAAGCATGGACGGGAATCATGGTCCACACTGTTGATCCTACAATGAACGTTGGGCTCCATGCCAACCACATGTATTCTTGCCATGGGGAAATAGTAGTTCTGATTTTTTCATCTCTTTCACCGCTGGGCCGTGATTGGAGTTAAGGTCTAGGTTGTGTAGTCTGAAAACCGAGCTTGGGAAGAGATGACGACTTAAGTCCATGTCAGGTCCGACGTGCTCAGTGTGGAGCCAGCTCGCTGAGTGTTGGTCGGGAGGTTCAGGCCTAGGCTGCGTCAGACCAGGCATTAGTTTTCAGGGTATATTGTATAATTGGGGGAGAGTCGAGTGCCGTGCAGCTTGATCCTCATTTAGCGTTTCTGGGTAGCCCCAAGGGCAACGTTTTTCTTCTGGAGGGCAGGCAGAGTACTGCTTTGTGGCTCCGGAATTCCCAAACTGGATGCCCTTTGGGCAAGGAGTGTGAGGACGGAAGAATAAGAACACAAGTTAGGCGTAGGTTTCGGGACGAGGGCACGGCAGTCACTCTCTGCAGATCTGAATCGGGACTTCGTGCATCTGAAGTCAGTGAGAGGTTCAGACCTAAGCTCAGGTTGGAGTTTCTGTCCATTATGGCCCTGTCTTGAAGGGGGCAGCATCTCGAGGCCATGGAGGTTTACCCAGGAGGGGAGTTGGGATATGCTCCAAGCCACAAGGATTTTTTCTGATCAACAACTGAGATCTGTTGGATCGCTCCAGGATGTTTCATACGGAACGACAGCAAAGCAGGGATCGAAGGATGGAACCCTGGGCAGACTGCCTCGATTCTAACTGTCTCCTAGTTAATAGACAGTTTTGATATGCTAGCTCTAGGGGAGCAACGCAGGGGGCTGAGTTGAAATGGACTCTCCTGCGGATGGGTCCTAATGTGGGTTTGTGTGCATGGAGACCTTGGCACGGGGCGGTGGCACACGGACCCTGAATGCTTCTCCTTACCAGAGGTTTTGCGTCATCTCCAAAAGACAAGTTTCCCATGTAGAGACTAGATTTGATCTGATTGGTGCCTCAGGAAAGCCCCACATGCTGATATTGGAAACCAGGCCTCTGATGAGAGATAGCAGGAAACCAAAACAATGGACCCCATTAGGGCCTAGGGCCCTGTCCCGTTCAATCTCCTTCTCTGGGGACATCCATCTACATTATGAGTGGAGATGGATGCTCAGCTGGTTTCAGGCAGCCCTTGTTTGTCCTGGGCGTTCTATGCTATTGGGATGGCCTTGGGGACTTTGGAGGTTTCTCCTAGTTTGTATGATTGTGGTCAATGGAAGGGGCAGAATTCCCGTGGAGTTGAGAGGCACAGACCTGATGTGTGGCTCCAGGGTCCCCAGGCTGGAGGGTATGGAAGCCAGGAAGGTGGGGATAGAAGTCTGGAAACACACACTCGGCTTGTTTTGGGGACGTAGGTATGGCAGTCCCGATCTACAGATCGTGAGGGGAACTCTTTGGGATATGAAGAAAGAGCGAGTGTGAGGCGTTTATTCAGGCTTTTGTCTCTGGATTTTGCGTCAATGATGGGCGTGGAATGTCAGGGAGGCCTCATGGGCCATGGATGAGTCTTCCTCTCTGTGGATTTGGCCCGATCCCAATTTGGGGGTCAATCTGTGGGATGGGAGGAGTCCTTTCAGTTTGGTTCCCTCATTCTAAAGCAGAGCACTGGGGACGGGCGAATGGACAACACGAACTATGGTTAAAAATTGGGGCCTAGGGGCATGGCAAGCCCAATATGGCATCTCTTGGTCAGGCCACTGAGAGACCTTACTTGGGGACTGGGCTCTCGCTGAGGGTCACAATGCGTATTTGTGACCAACGCGGCCCTCAAGCATGGTGGGGTCAAAGGGCCACACTGCTATCAACTACGCAGAACGCCAACCCCAAGATTTCTTGCCATGGGGAAGGATTTCTGATTTCTGCCTCATGTTCAACCCTGGGCAGTGATTGGAGAAAACGTCTAGGTTCTGAAGCCTGAAAACCGAAGTTGGGAAGAGATGACGACCTAAGGCTTTGGCAGGTCCGATGTGTTCAGTGTGAGGCCAGATGACTGGATGTGGGTCGGGACGTCCAGGCTCAGGCTGTGACAGAAAGGGCATGAGTGCCCAGGGCATCCTGAAGAATTGGGGTACAGTCAAGTGGCGAAAAGGTTGATCCTCATTGGGGGTTTCTGGTTAGCCCCAGGGGGCAAAGTTTTTTCTTCTGGAGGGCAGGCAGAGGGCTGCATTGTAGTTCTGGAATTGCCAAACTGGAGGGCTTGTGGGCCAGGAGTTGAGGACAGAAGTCTGAGAACACCAGCAACCTTAGGTTTCTGGGCGAGCGCATGGCAGGTACGCTCTGCAGAGCTGAATCGAGATCTCGTGCATCTGAAATCAGGTGAGGATCTGACGAACGCTCAGGTTGGAGTTTCTGTCCCTTATGGCCCTCTTCATGAAGAGGTGGTGGATCACGAAGCCATGGAATTTTTCCAAAGATGGGAGTTGTGAGATTCTCCAAACCGTAAAGATTCTTCTGCAGGACGATTGAGACCTGTTGGTTGGCTCCAGGACTTCCCATACGGATCGATTCCGAATAGTGTTCTAAGGATGGATGGCTGGGAAGCCCGACTCTCCTTCCTCTTGGGTTCTAGTGACAAGACAGGTTAGATCTGCTGGATCTGGGCGAGAAACTGACAGGGTTGAGTTGAAATGGACTCTCTTGTGGATGGGTCCTAATGTGGGCTTGTGTCCATGGAGACCTTGGAATGAGGCAGTGGCACAGGGTCCCTGAAGGGTTCTCCTAACCAGAGGCTTTGACACAGCTCCAACGTGCAAGATTCCCACGTGGAGACGAGATTTGTTCTGATGGGTGCCTCAAGAAACAGCCATATGCTGCTATTGGAATCCAGGCCTCTGAGGAGAGATGCCTGGACAACAAAGCAATGGATCCGATTAGGATCTAGGGGCCTGCTCATTCCAATTTACCTCTGGGGACATCTGTCCACAGGTCTAGGTGCATGTAGATGCGCAACTGGTGTCAGACCGCCGTTGTTTTTCCTGGGCAGTCAACACTATTGGGATGGCCCCGGGCACTTTGGACGTTTATCATCCTATTTCTAGGTTTGTGGCCAATGGAATGGGCAGAATTCCCAGGTACAGTCCTCAGGTTTGGCTCCAAGAACCTGTGCCTGTAGGTTTTGTGGGCCAGGGCTGTGGGGACAGTTGTCTGAAATCACAAACTCAGCTTAGGTTTCGGGTCGTAGGTATTGCAGTACTGATCTACAGACCGTGAGGAGAACTCTTCAGGATAAGAACAAGGGGGCGAGTGTGAGAAGCTTGCTCAAGATTTTGTCACTGGATATTGTGTCACTGATGGCCGTGGAATGTCCGGGTGGCCTCCTGCGCCATGGACGAGTCTTCCTCTCTGGGCATTTGGCCCGATCCCAAGAGTTTGGGGTTATTCTTTGAGATGGGAGGAGTCGGTTTTGTTTTGTTTTTAACTCAGGTGTCCCACCAAAAGAGAGTTTCCAGAGCAGAGCCCTGGGGAGGGGCGACTGGACAAGCAGAAAGCTGGTTAAAACTTGGGGCCTAGGGGCATGGCAAGCCCATTATGACGTCTAATGGTCCAGCCACTGAGAGGACTTACTAGAGGACAGGACTCACGCCGAGGGTCACAATGCGTGTTTGTGCCCTCTTCGTACTCAAGCATGGGCGGGGCCTCATGGTGAACGCTGGTTTCTCCTACACTGAACGTGGGACAACATGCCAACCACAAGGTTTCTTGCCATAGGGAAGGAGGAGTTCTGATTTCTGCATCACATTCACCCCTTGGCGAAGTGTGGAGTTAAAGTCTATGTTCTGAAGCCTGAGAAGCTAGGTTGGGAATAGATGACGAGCTAAGGCCATGGCGGGTCTGTTGTGCTCAGTGTGCGGTCAGCTGTCTGGGTGTTGGTCAGGAAGTCCGGGCTCAGGCTGTGTCAGACAGTGTATTAGTGTCCAGATTTGTCAATATAATTTGTGTACGGAAGGGTGCCGTGTAGGTCTATCCTCATTTGGGGTGTCTGGGAAGCTCCATAGGGCAACATTTTGTTTTTTTTTTCTGGAGGGCAGGCAGAGTGCTGCCTTGTGGGTCCAGAATTGCCAAACGTGAAGTCTTGGGGGCCAGGAGTGTGAGGACGGACATTGGAGAACAGAAGTTTCACATAGGTTTAAGGGCGAGGGCAAGGCCGGCACACTCTGCAGAGCTGAATCGAGATGTCGTGCATCTGAATTTAGGGCGAGGATCAGTCGTTGGCTCAGGTTGGAGTTCCTGTCCATGATTTCCCCTTCAGGAAGGGGGTGGGGGCTTCAGAAAGCCATCACGGTTTTCCCACGCTGGGAGTTGTGAGATGGTCCAAAACGCAAGGATTCCTTCTGCAGGACATTTGAGACCTGTTGGATGGGTCCAGGACGTTCCATATGGAACGACGCCAGAGCAGGGTTCTAAGGGCGGAGCCCTGGGCAACCCGCCTAGCATCTCAATTGTCTCCTAGCGACAAGACAGGTTCTATCTGCTGGCTCTGGGGGAGCAACCGAGAAGCCAGAGTTGAAATGGACTCTCCTGCGGATGGATCCTAATGTGGGTTTGTGTCCATGGAGACCTTGGAAAGGGGTGGTGGCACCGGGCCCTGAAGGATTCTCCTAACCGGAAGTTTTGACACAGTTCCAGCCTGCTATTTTCCCATGTCGAGACAAGATTTGCCTCCGGAAACCCCCGCATGCTGGTATTTGAAAACATTCCTCTGAGGAGAGAGGCCTGGAAACCAAAGCAATGGATCCGATTACGGCCTAGGGACCTGTGAGGTTCAATCAACTACCCTGATGACATCCAACTACGGTATGAGTGGAGGTAGATGCTCAGCTGTTGTCAGACGCCCTTGTTTGTCCCGGGCGGCCTACACAATTGGAATGGCTTCAGGGACTGTGGAGGTTTCTCCTAATTTGGAGGCGTGTGGTC
Source organism: Mustela nivalis (assembly GCF_964662115.1). Taxonomy (NCBI): domain Eukaryota; kingdom Metazoa; phylum Chordata; class Mammalia; order Carnivora; family Mustelidae; genus Mustela; species Mustela nivalis. Next base: position 27,957 of record NW_028134921.1, on the reverse strand, counting down.
AAGTGAATGGGCAGAACTCCAGTGGAGTGGGCAGGAGTGTGGGGATAGAAGTCTGAAAACACTAACTCGGCTTACCTTTGGGGACATAAGTATGCAGGCCCGATCTACAGACCGTGAGTGGAACTCTTCGGGATATGAAGAAAGAGTGAGTGCGAGGCATTTATTCAGGCTTTTGTCTCTGGATTTTGTGTCAACAATGGCCATGGAATGTCGAGGAGGCCTCATGGGCCATGGACTAGTCTTCCTCTCTGTGGATTTGGCACGAACCCAATTGTTTTGGGTCCATCTTGGGGATGGAAGGAGCCCATTCAGTTTGGTTACCTCAGGTGTCCCACCAAAAGAGGGATTTCAAAGCAGAGCCCTAAGGAGGGCCGAATGGACAAACCGAACTATGGTTAGTTCCAGCCACTGAGAGGCCTTCCTTGAGGACAGAACTCAAGCTGAGGGTCACAATGTGTGTTTATGCCTTCTAGGCGTTCAAGCATGGACGGGAATCATGGTCCACACTGTTGATCCTACAATGAACGTTGGGCTCCATGCCAACCACATGTATTCTTGCCATGGGGAAATAGTAGTTCTGATTTTTTCATCTCTTTCACCGCTGGGCCGTGATTGGAGTTAAGGTCTAGGTTGTGTAGTCTGAAAACCGAGCTTGGGAAGAGATGACGACTTAAGTCCATGTCAGGTCCGACGTGCTCAGTGTGGAGCCAGCTCGCTGAGTGTTGGTCGGGAGGTTCAGGCCTAGGCTGCGTCAGACCAGGCATTAGTTTTCAGGGTATATTGTATAATTGGGGGAGAGTCGAGTGCCGTGCAGCTTGATCCTCATTTAGCGTTTCTGGGTAGCCCCAAGGGCAACGTTTTTCTTCTGGAGGGCAGGCAGAGTACTGCTTTGTGGCTCCGGAATTCCCAAACTGGATGCCCTTTGGGCAAGGAGTGTGAGGACGGAAGAATAAGAACACAAGTTAGGCGTAGGTTTCGGGACGAGGGCACGGCAGTCACTCTCTGCAGATCTGAATCGGGACTTCGTGCATCTGAAGTCAGTGAGAGGTTCAGACCTAAGCTCAGGTTGGAGTTTCTGTCCATTATGGCCCTGTCTTGAAGGGGGCAGCATCTCGAGGCCATGGAGGTTTACCCAGGAGGGGAGTTGGGATATGCTCCAAGCCACAAGGATTTTTTCTGATCAACAACTGAGATCTGTTGGATCGCTCCAGGATGTTTCATACGGAACGACAGCAAAGCAGGGATCGAAGGATGGAACCCTGGGCAGACTGCCTCGATTCTAACTGTCTCCTAGTTAATAGACAGTTTTGATATGCTAGCTCTAGGGGAGCAACGCAGGGGGCTGAGTTGAAATGGACTCTCCTGCGGATGGGTCCTAATGTGGGTTTGTGTGCATGGAGACCTTGGCACGGGGCGGTGGCACACGGACCCTGAATGCTTCTCCTTACCAGAGGTTTTGCGTCATCTCCAAAAGACAAGTTTCCCATGTAGAGACTAGATTTGATCTGATTGGTGCCTCAGGAAAGCCCCACATGCTGATATTGGAAACCAGGCCTCTGATGAGAGATAGCAGGAAACCAAAACAATGGACCCCATTAGGGCCTAGGGCCCTGTCCCGTTCAATCTCCTTCTCTGGGGACATCCATCTACAGTATGAGTGGAGATGGATGGTCAGCTGGTTTCAGGCAGCCCTTGTTTGTCCTGGGCGTTCTATGCTATTGGGATGGCCTTGGGGACTTTGGAGGTTTCTCCTAGTTTGTATGATTGTGGTCAATGGAAGGGGCAGAATTCCCGTGGAGTTGAGAGGCACAGACCTGATGTGTGGCTCCAGGGTCCCCAGGCTGGAGGGTATGGAAGCCAGGAAGGTGGGGATAGAAGTCTGGAAACACACACTCGGCTTGTTTTGGGGACGTAGGTATGGCAGTCCCGATCTACAGATCGTGAGGGGAACTCTTTGGGATATGAAGAAAGAGCGAGTGTGAGGCGTTTATTCAGGCTTTTGTCTCTGGATTTTGCGTCAATGATGGGCGTGGAATGTCAGGGAGGCCTCATGGGCCATGGATGAGTCTTCCTCTCTGTGGATTTGGCCCGATCCCAATTTGGGGGTCAATCTGTGGGATGGGAGGAGTCCTTTCAGTTTGGTTCCCTCATTCTAAAGCAGAGCACTGGGGACGGGCGAATGGACAACACGAACTATGGTTAAAAATTGGGGCCTAGGGGCATGGCAAGCCCCATATGGCATCTCTTGGTCAGGCCACTGAGAGACCTTACTTGGGGACTGGGCTCTCGCTGAGGGTCACAATGCGTATTTGTGACCAACGCGGCCCTCAAGCATGGCGGGGTCAAAGGGCCACACTGCTATCAACTACGCAGAACGCCAACCCCAAGATTTCTTGCCATGGGGAAGGATTTCTGATTTCTGCCTCATGTTCAACCCTGGGCAGTGATTGGAGAAAACGTCTAGGTTCTGAAGCCTGAAAACCGAAGTTGGGAAGAGATGACGACCTAAGGCTTTGGCAGGTCCGATGTGTTCAGTGTGAGGCCAGATGACTGGATGTGGGTCGGGACGTCCAGGCTCAGGCTGTGACAGAAAGGGCATGAGTGCCCAGGGCATCCTGAAGAATTGGGGTACAGTCAAGTGGCGAAAAGGTTGATCCTCATTGGGGGTTTCTGGTTAGCCCCAGGGGGCAAAGTTTTTTCTTCTGGAGGGCAGGCAGAGGGCTGCATTGTAGTTCTGGAATTGCCAAACTGGAGGGCTTGTGGGCCAGGAGTTGAGGACAGAAGTCTGAGAACACCAGCAACCTTAGGTTTCTGGGCGAGCGCATGGCAGGTACGCTCTGCAGAGCTGAATCGAGATCTCGTGCATCTGAAATCAGGTGAGGATCTGACGAACGCTCAGGTTGGAGTTTCTGTCCCTTATGGCCCTCTTCATGAAGAGGTGGTGGATCACGAAGCCATGGAATTTTTCCAAAGATGGGAGTTGTGAGATTCTCCAAACCGTAAAGATTCTTCTGCAGGACGATTGAGACCTGTTGGTTGGCTCCAGGACTTCCCATACGGATCGATTCCGAATAGTGTTCTAAGGATGGATGGCTGGGAAGCCCGACTCTCCTTCCTCTTGGGTTCTAGTGACAAGACAGGTTAGATCTGCTGGATCTGGGCGAGAAACTGACAGGGTTGAGTTGAAATGGACTCTCTTGTGGATGGGTCCTAATGTGGGCTTGTGTCCATGGAGACCTTGGAATGAGGCAGTGGCACAGGGTCCCTGAAGGGTTCTCCTAACCAGAGGCTTTGACACAGCTCCAACGTGCAAGATTCCCACGTGGAGACGAGATTTGTTCTGATGGGTGCCTCAAGAAACAGCCATATGCTGCTATTGGAATCCAGGCCTCTGAGGAGAGATGCCTGGACAACAAAGCAATGGATCCGATTAGGATCTAGGGGCCTGCTCATTCCAATTTACCTCTGGGGACATCTGTCCACAGGTCTAGGTGCATGTAGATGCGCAACTGGTGTCAGACCGCCGTTGTTTTTCCTGGGCAGTCAACACTATTGGGATGGCCCCGGGCACTTTGGACGTTTATCATCCTATTTCTAGGTTTGTGGCCAATGGAATGGGCAGAATTCCCAGGTACAGTCCTCAGGTTTGGCTCCAAGAACCTGTGCCTGTAGGTTTTGTGGGCCAGGGCTGTGGGGACAGTTGTCTGAAATCACAAACTCAGCTTAGGTTTCGGGTCGTAGGTATTGCAGTACTGATCTACAGACCGTGAGGAGAACTCTTCAGGATAAGAACAAGGGGGCGAGTGTGAGAAGCTTGCTCAAGATTTTGTCACTGGATATTGTGTCACTGATGGCCGTGGAATGTCCGGGTCGCCCCCTGCGCCATGGACGAGTCTTCCTCTCTGGGCATTTGGCCCGATCCCAAGAGTTTGGGGTTATTCTTTGAGATGGGAGGAGTCGGTTTTGTTTTGTTTTTAACTCAGGTGTCCCACCAAAAGAGAGTTTCCAGAGCAGAGCCCTGGGGAGGGGCGACTGGACAAGCAGAAAGCTGGTTAAAACTTGGGGCCTAGGGGCATGGCAAGCCCATTATGACGTCTAATGGTCCAGCCACTGAGAGGACTTACTAGAGGACAGGACTCACGCCGAGGGTCACAATGCGTGTTTGTGCCCTCTTCGTACTCAAGCATGGGCGGGGCCTCATGGTGAACGCTGGTTTCTCCTACACTGAACGTGGGACAACATGCCAACCACAAGGTTTCTTGCCATAGGGAAGGAGGAGTTCTGATTTCTGCATCACATTCACCCCTTGGCGAAGTGTGGAGTTAAAGTCTATGTTCTGAAGCCTGAGAAGCTAGGTTGGGAATAGATGACGAGCTAAGGCCATGGCGGGTCTGTTGTGCTCAGTGTGCGGTCAGCTGTCTGGGTGTTGGTCAGGAAGTCCGGGCTCAGGCTGTGTCAGACAGTGTATTAGTGTCCAGATTTGTCGATATAATTTGTGTACGGAAGGGTGCCGTGTAGGTCTATCCTCATTTGGGGTGTCTGGGAAGCTCCATAGGGCAACATTTTGTTTTTTTTTTCTGGAGGGCAGGCAGAGTGCTGCCTTGTGGGTCCAGAATTGCCAAACGTGAAGTCTTGGGGGCCAGGAGTGTGAGGACGGACATTGGAGAACAGAAGTTTCACATAGGTTTAAGGGCGAGGGCAAGGCCGGCACACTCTGCAGAGCTGAATCGAGATGTCGTGCATCTGAATTTAGGGCGAGGATCAGTCGTTGGCTCAGGTTGGAGTTCCTGTCCATGATTTCCCCTTCAGGAAGGGGGTGGGGGCTTCAGAAAGCCATCACGGTTTTCCCACGCTGGGAGTTGTGAGATGGTCCAAAACGCAAGGATTCCTTCTGCAGGACATTTGAGACCTGTTGGATGGGTCCAGGACGTTCCATATGGAACGACGCCAGAGCAGGGTTCTAAGGGCGGAGCCCTGGGCAACCCGCCTCGCATCTCAATTGTCTCCTAGCGACAAGACAGGTTCTATCTGCTGGCTCTGGGGGAGCAACCGAGAAGCCAGAGTTGAAATGGACTCTCCTGCGGATGGATCCTAATGTGGGTTTGTGTCCATGGAGACCTTGGAAAGGGGTGGTGGCACCGGGCCCTGAAGGATTCTCCTAACCGGAAGTTTTGACACAGTTCCAGCCTGCTATTTTCCCATGTCGAGACAAGATTTGCCTCCGGAAACCCCCGCATGCTGGTATTTGAAAACATTCCTCTGAGGAGAGAGGCCTGGAAACCAAAGCAATGGATCCGATTACGGCCTAGGGACCTGTGAGGTTCAATCTACTACCCTGGTGACATCCAACTACGGTATGAGTGGAGGTAGATGCTCAGCTGTTGTCAGACGCCCTTGTTTGTCCCGGGCGGCCTACACAATTGGAATGTCTTCAGGGACTGTGGAGGTTTCTCCTAATTTGGAGGCGTGTGGTCAAGTGAATGGGCAGAACTCCAGTGGAGTGGGCAGGCACAGACCTGATGTGTGGCTCCAGGGGCCCCAGCCTGGAGGGTGTGTGGGCCAGGAGTGTGGGGATAGAAGTCTGAAAACACTAACTCGGCTTACCTTTGGGGACATAAGTATGGCAGGCCCGATCTACAGACCGTGAGTGGAACTCTTCGGGATATGAAGAAAGAGTGAGTGCGAGGCATTTATTCAGGCTTTTGTCTCTGGATTTTGTGTCAACAATGGCCATGGAATGTCGAGGAGGCCTCATGGGCCATGGACTAGTCTTCCTCTCTGTGGATTTGGCACGAACCCAATTGTTTTGGGTCCATCTTGGGGATGGAAGGAGTCCATTCAGTTTGGTTACCTCAGGTGTCCCACCAAAAGAGGGATTTCAAAGCAGAGCCCTAAGGAGGGCCGAATGGACAAACCGAACTATGGTTAGTTCCAGCCACTGAGAGGCCTTCCTTGAGGACAGAACTCAAGCTGAGGGTCACAATGTGTGTTTATGCCTTCTAGGCGTTCAAGCATGGACGGGAATCATGGTCCACACTGTTGCTCCTACAATGAACGTTGGGCTCCATGCCAACCACATGTATTCTTGCCATGGGGAAATAGTAGTTCTGATTTTTTCATCTCTTTCACCGCTGGGCCGTGATTGGAGTTAAGGTCTAGGTTGTGTAGTCTGAAAACCGAGCTTGGGAAGAGATGACGACTTAAGTCCATGTCAGGTCCGACGTGCTCAGTGTGGAGCCAGCTCGCTGAGTGTTGGTCGGGAGGTTCAGGCCTAGGCTGCGTCAGACCAGGCATTAGTTTTCAGGGTATATTGTATAATTGGGGGAGAGTCGAGTGCCGTGCAGCTTGATCCTCATTTAGCGTTTCTGGGTAGCCCCAAGGGCAACGTTTTTCTTCTGGAGGGCAGGCAGAGTACTGCTTTGTGGCTCCGGAATTCCCAAACTGGATGCCCTTTGGGCAAGGAGTGTGAGGACGGAAGAATAAGAACACAAGTTAGGCGTAGGTTTCGGGACGAGGGCACGGCAGTCACTCTCTGCAGATCTGAATCGGGACTTCGTGCATCTGAAGTCAGTGAGAGGTTCAGACCTAAGCTCAGGTTGGAGTTTCTGTCCATTATGGCCCTTTCTTGAAGGGGGCAGCATCTCGAGGCCATGGAGGTTTACCCAGGAGGGGAGTTGGGATATGCTCCAAGCCACAAGGATTTTTTCTGATCAACAATTGAGATCTGTTGGATCGCTCCAGGATGTTTCATACGGAACGACAGCAAAGCAGGGATCGAAGGATGGAACCCTGGGCAGACTGCCTCGATTCTAACTGTCTCCTAGTTAATAGACAGTTTTGATATGCTAGCTCTAGGGGAGCAACGGAGGGGGCTGAGTTGAAATGGACTCTCCTGCGGATGGGTCCTAATGTGGGTTTGTGTGCATGGAGACCTTGGCACGGGGCGGTGGCACACGGACCCTGAATGCTTCTCCTTACCAGAGGTTTTGCGTCATCTCCAAAAGACAAGTTTCCCATGTAGAGACTAGATTTGATCTGATTGGTGCCTCAGGAAAGCCCCACATGCTGATATTGGAAACCAGGCCTCTGATGAGAGATAGCAGGAAACCAAAACAATGGACCCCATTAGGGCCTAGGGCCCTGTCCCGTTCAATCTCCTTCTCTGGGGACATCCATCTACAGTATGAGTGGAGATGGATGGTCAGCTGGTTTCAGGCAGCCCTTGTTTGTCCTGGGCGTTCTATGCTATTGGGATGGCCTTGGGGACTTTGGAGGTTTCTCCTAGTTTGTATGATTGTGGTCAATGGAAGGGGCAGAATTCCCGTGGAGTTGAGAGGCACAGACCTGATGTGTGGCTCCAGGGTCCCCAGGCTGGAGGGTATGGAAGCCAGGAAGGTGGGGATAGAAGTCTGGAAACACACACTCGGCTTGTTTTGGGGACGTAGGTATGGCAGTCCCGATCTACAGATCGTGAGGGGAACTCTTTGGGATATGAAGAAAGAGCGAGTGTGAGGCGTTTATTCAGGCTTTTGTCTCTGGATTTTGCGTCAATGATGGGCGTGGAATGTCAGGGAGGCCTCATGGGCCATGGATGAGTCTTCCTCTCTGTGGATTTGGCCCGATCCCAATTTGGGGGTCAATCTGTGGGATGGGAGGAGTCCTTTCAGTTTGGTTCCCTCATTCTAAAGCAGAGCACTGGGGACGGGCGAATGGACAACACGAACTATGGTTAAAAATTGGGGCCTAGGGGCATGGCAAGCCCCATATGGCATCTCTTGGTCAGGCCACTGAGAGACCTTACTTGGGGACTGGGCTCTCGCTGAGGGTCACAATGCGTATTTGTGACCAACGCGGCCCTCAAGCATGGCGGGGTCAAAGGGCCACACTGCTATCAACTACGCAGAACGCCAACCCCAAGATTTCTTGCCATGGGGAAGGATTTCTGATTTCTGCCTCATGTTCAACCCTGGGCAGTGATTGGAGAAAACGTCTAGGTTCTGAAGCCTGAAAACCGAAGTTGGGAAGAGATGACGACCTAAGGCTTTGGCAGGTCCGATGTGTTCAGTGTGAGGCCAGATGACTGGATGTGGGTCGGGACGTCCAGGCTCAGGCTGTGACAGAAAGGGCATGAGTGCCCAGGGCATCCTGAAGAATTGGGGTACAGTCAAGTGGCGAAAAGGTTGATCCTCATTGGGGGTTTCTGGTTAGCCCCAGAGGGCAATGTTTTTTCTTCTGGAGGGCAGGCAGAGGGCTGCATTGTAGTTCTGGAATTGCCAAACTGGAGGGCTTGTGGGCCAGGAGTTGAGGACAGAAGTCTGAGAACACCAGCAACCTTAGGTTTCTGGGCGAGCGCATGGCAGGTACGCTCTGCAGAGCTGAATCGAGATCTCGTGCATCTGAAATCAGGTGAGGATCTGACGAACGCTCAGGTTGGAGTTTCTGTCCCTTATGGCCCTCTTCATGAAGAGGTGGTGGATCACGAAGCCATGGAATTTTTCCAAAGATGGGAGTTGTGAGATTCTCCAAACCGTAAAGATTCTTCTGCAGGACGATTGAGACCTGTTGGTTGGCTCCAGGACTTCCCATACGGATCGATTCCGAATAGTGTTCTAAGGATGGATGGCTGGGAAGCCCGACTCTCCTTCCTCTTGGGTTCTAGTGACAAGACAGGTTAGATCTGCTGGATCTGGGCGAGAAACTGACAGGGTTGAGTTGAAATGGACTCTCTTGTGGATGGGTCCTAATGTGGGCTTGTGTCCATGGAGACCTTGGAATGAGGCAGTGGCACAGGGTCCCTGAAGGGTTCTCCTAACCAGAGGCTTTGACACAGCTCCAACGTGCAAGATTCCCACGTGGAGACGAGATTTGTTCTGATGGGTGCCTCAAGAAACAGCCATATGCTGCTATTGGAATCCAGGCCTCTGAGGAGAGATGCCTGGACAACAAAGCAATGGATCCGATTAGGATCTAGGGGCCTGCTCATTCCAATTTACCTCTGGGGACATCTGTCCACAGGTCTAGGTGCATGTAGATGCGCAACTGGTGTCAGACCGCCGTTGTTTTTCCTGGGCAGTCAACACTATTGGGATGGCCCCGGGCACTTTGGACGTTTATCATCCTATTTCTAGGTTTGTGGCCAATGGAATGGGCAGAATTCCCAGGTACAGTCCTCAGGTTTGGCTCCAAGAACCTGTGCCTGTAGGTTTTGTGGGCCAGGGCTGTGGGGACAGTTGTCTGAAATCACAAACTCGGCTTAGGTTTCGGGTCGTAGGTATTGCAGTACTGATCTACAGACCGTGAGGAGAACTCTTCAGGATAAGAACAAGGGGGCGAGTGTGAGAAGCTTGCTCAAGATTTTGTCACTGGATATTGTGTCACTGATGGCCGTGGAATGTCCGGGTGGCCTCCTGGGCCATGGACGAGTCTTCCTCTCTGGGCATTTGGCCCGATCCCAAGAGTTTGGGGTTATTCTTTGAGATGGGAGGAGTCGGTTTTGTTTTGTTTTTAACTCAGGTGTCCCACCAAAAGAGAGTTTCCAGAGCAGAGCCCTGGGGAGGGGCGACTGGACAAGCAGAAAGCTGGTTAAAACTTGGGGCCTAGGGGCATGGCAAGCCCATTATGACGTCTAATGGTCCAGCCACTGAGAGGACTTACTAGAGGACAGGACTCACGCCGAGGGTCACAATGCGTGTTTGTGCCCTCTTCGTACTCAAGCATGGGCGGGGCCTCATGGTGAACGCTGGTTTCTCCTACACTGAACGTGGGACAACATGCCAACCACAAGGTTTCTTGCCATAGGGAAGGAGGAGTTCTGATTTCTGCATCACATTCACCCCTTGGCGAAGTGTGGAGTTAAAGTCTATGTTCTGAAGCCTGAGAAGCTAGGTTGGGAATAGATGACGAGCTAAGGCCATGGCGGGTCTGTTGTGCTCAGTGTGCGGTCAGCTGTCTGGGTGTTGGTCAGGAAGTCCGGGCTCAGGCTGTGTCAGACAGTGTATTAGTGTCCAGATTTGTCGATATAATTTGTGTACGGAAGGGTGCCGTGTAGGTCTATCCTCATTTGGGGTGTCTGGGAAGCTCCATAGGGCAACATTTTGTTTTTTTTTTCTGGAGGGCAGGCAGAGTGCTGCCTTGTGGGTCCAGAATTGCCAAACGTGAAGTCTTGGGGCCCAGGAGTGTGAGGACGGACATTGGAGAACAGAAGTTTCACATAGGTTTAAGGGCGAGGGCAAGGCCGGCACACTCTGCAGAGCTGAATCGAGATGTCGTGCATCTGAATTTAGGGCGAGGATCAGTCGTTGGCTCAGGTTGGAGTTCCTGTCCATGATTTCCCCTTCAGAAAGGGGGTGGGGGCTTCAGAAAGCCATCACGGTTTTCCCACGCTGGGAGTTGTGAGATGGTCCAAAACGCAAGGATTCCTTCTGCAGGACATTTGAGACCTGTTGGATGGGTCCAGGACGTTCCATATGGAACGACGCCAGAGCAGGGTTCTAAGGGCGGAGCCCTGGGCAACCCGCCTCGCATCTCAATTGTCTCCTAGCGACAAGACAGGTTCTATCTGCTGGCTCTGGGGGAGCAACCGAGAAGCCAGAGTTGAAATGGACTCTCCTGCGGATGGATCCTAATGTGGGTTTGTGTCCATGGAGACCTTGGAAAGGGGTGGTGGCACCGGGCCCTGAAGGATTCTCCTAACCGGAAGTTTTGACACAGTTCCAGCCTGCTATTTTCCCATGTCGAGACAAGATTTGCCTCCGGAAACCCCCGCATGCTGGTATTTGAAAACATTCCTCTGAGGAGAGAGGCCTGGAAACCAAAGCAATGGATCCGATTACGGCCTAGGGACCTGTGAGGTTCAATCTACTACCCTGGTGACATCCAACTACGGTATGAGTGGAGGTAGATGCTCAGCTGTTGTCAGACGCCCTTGTTTGTCCCGGGCGGCCTACACAATTGGAATGTCTTCAGGGACTGTGGAGGTTTCTCCTAATTTGGAGGCGTGTGGTCAAGTGAATGGGCAGAACTCCAGTGGAGTGGGCAGGCACAGACCTGATGTGTGGCTCCAGGGGCCCCAGCCTGGAGGGTGTGTGGGCCAGGAGTGTGGGGATAGAAGTCTGAAAACACTAACTCGGCTTACCTTTGGGGACATAAGTATGGCAGGCCCGATCTACAGACCGTGAGTGGAACTCTTCGGGATATGAAGAAAGAGTGAGTGCGAGGCATTTATTCAGGCTTTTGTCTCTGGATTTTGTGTCAACAATGGCCATGGAATGTCGAGGAGGCCTCATGGGCCATGGACTAGTCTTCCTCTCTGTGGATTTGGCACGAACCCAATTGTTTTGGGTCCATCTTGGGGATGGAAGGAGCCCATTCAGTTTGGTTACCTCAGGTGTCCCACCAAAAGAGGGATTTCAAAGCAGAGCCCTAAGGAGGGCCGAATGGACAAACCGAACTATGGTTAGTTCCAGCCACTGAGAGGCCTTCCTTGAGGACAGAACTCAAGCTGAGGGTCACAATGTGTGTTTATGCCTTCTAGGCGTTCAAGCATGGACGGGAATCATGGTCCACACTGTTGATCCTACAATGAACGTTGGGCTCCATGCCAACCACATGTATTCTTGCCATGGGGAAATAGTAGTTCTGATTTTTTCATCTCTTTCACCGCTGGGCCGTGATTGGAGTTAAGGTCTAGGTTGTGTAGTCTGAAAACCGAGCTTGGGAAGAGATGACGACTTAAGTCCATGTCAGGTCCGACGTGCTCAGTGTGGAGCCAGCTCGCTGAGTGTTGGTCGGGAGGTTCAGGCCTAGGCTGCGTCAGACCAGGCATTAGTTTTCAGGGTATATTGTATAATTGGGGGAGAGTCGAGTGCCGTGCAGCTTGATCCTCATTTAGCGTTTCTGGGTAGCCCCAAGGGCAACGTTTTTCTTCTGGAGGGCAGGCAGAGTACTGCTTTGTGGCTCCGGAATTCCCAAACTGGATGCCCTTTGGGCAAGGAGTGTGAGGACGGAAGAATAAGAACACAAGTTAGGCGTAGGTTTCGGGACGAGGGCACGGCAGTCACTCTCTGCAGATCTGAATCGGGACTTCGTGCATCTGAAGTCAGTGAGAGGTTCAGACCTAAGCTCAGGTTGGAGTTTCTGTCCATTATGGCCCTTTCTTGAAGGGGGCAGCATCTCGAGGCCATGGAGGTTTACCCAGGAGGGGAGTTGGGATATGCTCCAAGCCACAAGGATTTTTTCTGATCAACAATTGAGATCTGTTGGATCGCTCCAGGATGTTTCATACGGAACGACAGCAAAGCAGGGATCGAAGGATGGAACCCTGGGCAGACTGCCTCGATTCTAACTGTCTCCTAGTTAATAGACAGTTTTGATATGCTAGCTCTAGGGGAGCAATGGAGGGGGCTGAGTTGAAATGGACTCTCCTGCGGATGGGTGCTAATGTGGGTTTGTGTGCATGGAGACCTTGGCACGGGGCGGTGGCACACGGACCCTGAATGCTTCTCCTTACCAGAGGTTTTGCGTCATCTCCAAAAGACAAGTTTCCCATGTAGAGACTAGATTTGATCTGATTGGTGCCTCAGGAAAGCCCCACATGCTGATATTGGAAACCAGGCCTCTGATGAGAGATAGCAGGAAACCAAAACAATGGACCCCATTAGGGCCTAGGGCCCTGTCCCGTTCAATCTCCTTCTCTGGGGACATCCATCTACAGTATGAGTGGAGATGGATGGTCAGCTGGTTTCAGGCAGCCCTTGTTTGTCCTGGGCGTTCTATGCTATTGGGATGGCCTTGGGGACTTTGGAGGTTTCTCCTAGTTTGTATGATTGTGGTCAATGGAAGGGGCAGAATTCCCGTGGAGTTGAGAGGCACAGACCTGATGTGTGGCTCCAGGGTCCCCAGGCTGGAGGGTATGGAAGCCAGGAAGGTGGGGATAGAAGTCTGGAAACACACACTCGGCTTGTTTTGGGGACGTAGGTATGGCAGTCCCGATCTACAGATCGTGAGGGGAACTCTTTGGGATATGAAGAAAGAGCGAGTGTGAGGCGTTTATTCAGGCTTTTGTCTCTGGATTTTGCGTCAATGATGGGCGTGGAATGTCAGGGAGGCCTCATGGGCCATGGATGAGTCTTCCTCTCTGTGGATTTGGCCCGATCCCAATTTGGGGGTCAATCTGTGGGATGGGAGGAGTCCTTTCAGTTTGGTTCCCTCATTCTAAAGCAGAGCACTGGGGACGGGCGAATGGACAACACGAACTATGGTTAAAAATTGGGGCCTAGGGGCATGGCAAGCCCCATATGGCATCTCTTGGTCAGGCCACTGAGAGACCTTACTTGGGGACTGGGCTCTCGCTGAGGGTCACAATGCGTATTTGTGACCAACGCGGCCCTCAAGCATGGCGGGGTCAAAGGGCCACACTGCTATCAACTACGCAGAACGCCAACCCCAAGATTTCTTGCCATGGGGAAGGATTTCTGATTTCTGCCTCATGTTCAACCCTGGGCAGTGATTGGAGTAAACGTCTAGGTTCTGAAGCCTGAAAACCGAAGTTGGGAAGAGATGACGACCTAAGGCTTTGGCAGGTCCGATGTGTTCAGTGTGAGGCCAGATGACTGGATGTGGGTCGGGACGTCCAGGCTCAGGCTGTGACAGAAAGGGCATGAGTGCCCAGGGCATCCTGAAGAATTGGGGTACAGTCAAGTGGCGAAAAGGTTGATCCTCATTGGGGGTTTCTGGTTAGCCCCAGGGGGCAAAGTTTTTTCTTCTGGAGGGCAGGCAGAGGGCTGCATTGTAGTTCTGGAATTGCCAAACTGGAGGGCTTGTGGGCCAGGAGTTGAGGACAGAAGTCTGAGAACACCAGCAACCTTAGGTTTCTGGGCGAGCGCATGGCAGGTACGCTCTGCAGAGCTGAATCGAGATCTCGTGCATCTGAAATCAGGTGAGGATCTGACGAACGCTCAGGTTGGAGTTTCTGTCCCTTATGGCCCTCTTCATGAAGAGGTGGTGGATCACGAAGCCATGGAATTTTTCCAAAGATGGGAGTTGTGAGATTCTCCAAACCGTAAAGATTCTTCTGCAGGACGATTGAGACCTGTTGGTTGGCTCCAGGACTTCCCATACGGATCGATTCCGAATAGTGTTCTAAGGATGGATGGCTGGGAAGCCCGACTCTCCTTCCTCTTGGGTTCTAGTGACAAGACAGGTTAGATCTGCTGGATCTGGGCGAGAAACTGACAGGGTTGAGTTGAAATGGACTCTCTTGTGGATGGGTCCTAATGTGGGCTTGTGTCCATGGAGACCTTGGAATGAGGCAGTGGCACAGGGTCCCTGAAGGGTTCTCCTAACCAGAGGCTTTGACACAGCTCCAACGTGCAAGATTCCCACGTGGAGACGAGATTTGTTCTGATGGGTGCCTCAAGAAACAGCCATATGCTGCTATTGGAATCCAGGCCTCTGAGGAGAGATGCCTGGACAACAAAGCAATGGATCCGATTAGGATCTAGGGGCCTGCTCATTCCAATTTACCTCTGGGGACATCTGTTCACAGGTCTAGGTGCATGTAGATGCGCAACTGGTGTCAGACCGCCGTTGTTTTTCCTGGGCAGTCAACACTATTGGGATGGCCCCGGGCACTTTGGACGTTTATCATCCTATTTCTAGGTTTGTGGCCAATGGAATGGGCAGAATTCCCAGGTACAGTCCTCAGGTTTGGCTCCAAGAACCTGTGCCTGTAGGTTTTGTGGGCCAGGGCTGTGGGGACAGTTGTCTGAAATCACAAACTCGGCTTAGGTTTCGGGTCGTAGGTATTGCAGTACTGATCTACAGACCGTGAGGAGAACTCTTCAGGATAAGAACAAGGGGGCGAGTGTGAGAAGCTTGCTCAAGATTTTGTCACTGGATATTGTGTCACTGATGGCCGTGGAATGTCCGGGTGGCCTCCTGGGCCATGGACGAGTCTTCCTCTCTGGGCATTTGGCCCGATCCCAAGAGTTTGGGGTTATTCTTTGAGATGGGAGGAGTCGGTTTTGTTTTGTTTTTAACTCAGGTGTCCCACCAAAAGAGAGTTTCCAGAGCAGAGCCCTGGGGAGGGGCGACTGGACAAGCAGAAAGCTGGTTAAAACTTGGGGCCTAGGGGCATGGCAAGCCCATTATGACGTCTAATGGTCCAGCCACTGAGAGGACTTACTGGAGGACAGGACTCACGCCGAGGGTCACAATGCGTGTTTGTGCCCTCTTCGTACTCAAGCATGGGCGGGGCCTCATGGTGAACGCTGGTTTCTCCTACACTGAACGTGGGACAACATGCCAACCACAAGGTATCTTGCCATAGGGAAGGAGGAGTTCTGATTTCTGCATCACATTCACCCCTTGGCGAAGTGTGGAGTTAAAGTCTATGTTCTGAAGCCTGAGAAGCTAGGTTGGGAATAGATGACGAGCTAAGGCCATGGCGGGTCTGTTGTGCTCAGTGTGCAGTCAGCTGTCTGGGTGTTGGTCAGGAAGTCCGGGCTCAGGCTGTGTCAGACAGTGTATTAGTGTCCAGATTTGTCGATATAATTTGTGTACGGAAGGGTGCCGTGTAGGTCTATCCTCATTTGGGGTGTCTGGGAAGCTCCATAGGGCAACATTTTGTTTTTTTTTCTGGAGGGCAGGCAGAGTGCTGCCTTGTGGGTCCAGAATTGCCAAACGTGAAGTCTTGGGGGCCAGGAGTGTGAGGACGGACATTGGAGAACAGAAGTTTCACATAGGTTTAAGGGCGAGGGCAAGGCCGGCACACTCTGCAGAGCTGAATCGAGATGTCGTGCATCTGAATTTAGGGCGAGGATCAGTCGTTGGCTCAGGTTGGAGTTCCTGTCCATGATTTCCCCTTCAGGAAGGGGGTGGGGGCTTCAGAAAGCCATCACGGTTTTCCCACGCTGGGAGTTGTGAGATGGTCCAAAACGCAAGGATTCCTTCTGCAGGACATTTGAGACCTGTTGGATGGGTCCAGGACGTTCCATATGGAACGACGCCAGAGCAGGGTTCTAAGGGCGGAGCCCTGGGCAACCTGCCTCGCATCTCAATTGTCTCCTAGCGACAAGACAGGTTCTATCTGCTGGCTCTGGGGGAGCAACCGAGAAGCCAGAGTTGAAATGGACTCTCCTGCGGATGGATCCTAATGTGGGTTTGTGTCCATGGAGACCTTGGAAAGGGGTGGTGGCACCGGGCCCTGAAGGATTCTCCTAACCGGAAGTTTTGACACAGTTCCAGCCTGCTATTTTCCCATGTCGAGACAAGATTTGCCTCCGGAAACCCCCGCATGCTGGTATTTGAAAACATTCCTCTGAGGAGAGAGGCCTGGAAACCAAAGCAATGGATCCGATTACGGCCTAGGGACCTGTGAGGTTCAATCTACTACCCTGGTGACATCCAACTACGGTATGAGTGGAGGTAGATGCTCAGCTGTTGTCAGACGCCCTTGTTTGTCCCGGGCGGCCTACACAATTGGAATGTCTTCAGGGACTGTGGAGGTTTCTCCTAATTTGGAGGCGTGTGGTCAAGTGAATGGGCAGAACTCCAGTGGAGTGGGCAGGCACAGACCTGATGTGTGGCTCCAGGGGCCCCAGCCTGGAGGGTGTGTGGGCCAGGAGTGTGGGGATAGAAGTCTGAAAACACTAACTCGGCTTACCTTTGGGGACATAAGTATGGCAGGCCCGATCTACAGACCGTGAGTGGAACTCTTCGGGATATGAAGAAAGAGTGAGTGCGAGGCATTTATTCAGGCTTTTGTCTCTGGATTTTGTGTCAACAATGGCCATGGAATGTCGAGGAGGCCTCATGGGCCATGGACTAGTCTTCCTCTCTGTGGATTTGGCACGAACCCAATTGTTTTGGGTCCATCTTGGGGATGGAAGGAGTCCATTCAGTTTGGTTACCTCAGGTGTCCCACCAAAAGAGGGATTTCAAAGCAGAGCCCTAAGGAGGGCCGAATGGACAAACCGAACTATGGTTAGTTCCAGCCACTGAGAGGCCTTCCTTGAGGACAGAACTCAAGCTGAGGGTCACAATGTGTGTTTATGCCTTCTAGGCGTTCAAGCATGGACGGGAATCATGGTCCACACTGTTGCTCCTACAATGAACGTTGGGCTCCATGCCAACCACATGTATTCTTGCCATGGGGAAATAGTAGTTCTGATTTTTTCATCTCTTTCACCGCTGGGCCGTGATTGGAGTTAAGGTCTAGGTTGTGTAGTCTGAAAACCGAGCTTGGGAAGAGATGACGACTTAAGTCCATGTCAGGTCCGACGTGCTCAGTGTGGAGCCAGCTCGCTGAGTGTTGGTCGGGAGGTTCAGGCCTAGGCTGCGTCAGACCAGGCATTAGTTTTCAGGGTATATTGTATAATTGGGGGAGAGTCGAGTGCCGTGCATCTTGATCCTCATTTAGCGTTTCTGGGTAGCCCCAAGGGCAACGTTTTTCTTCTGGAGGGCAGGCAGAGTACTGCTTTGTGGCTCCGGAATTCCCAAACTGGATGCCCTTTGGGCAAGGAGTGTGAGGACGGAAGAATAAGAACACAAGTTAGGCGTAGGTTTCGGGACGAGGGCACGGCAGTCACTCTCTGCAGATCTGAATCGGGACTTCGTGCATCTGAAGTCAGTGAGAGGTTCAGACCTAAGCTCAGGTTGGAGTTTCTGTCCATTATGGCCCTTTCTTGAAGGGGGCAGCATCTCGAGGCCATGGAGGTTTACCCAGGAGGGGAGTTGGGATATGCTCCAAGCCACAAGGATTTTTTCTGATCAACAATTGAGATCTGTTGGATCGCTCCAGGATGTTTCATACGGAACGACAGCAAAGCAGGGATCGAAGGATGGAACCCTGGGCAGACTGCCTCGATTCTAACTGTCTCCTAGTTAATAGACAGTTTTGATATGCTAGCTCTAGGGGAGCAACGCAGGGGGCTGAGTTGAAATGGACTCTCCTGCGGATGGGTCCTAATGTGGGTTTGTGTGCATGGAGACCTTGGCACGGGGCGGTGGCACACGGACCCTGAATGCTTCTCCTTACCAGAGGTTTTGCGTCATCTCCAAAAGACAAGTTTCCCATGTAGAGACTAGATTTGATCTGATTGGTGCCTCAGGAAAGCCCCACATGCTGATATTGGAAACCAGGCCTCTGATGAGAGATAGCAGGAAACCAAAACAATGGACCCCATTAGGGCCTAGGGCCCTGTCCCGTTCAATCTCCTTCTCTGGGGACATCCATCTACATTATGAGTGGAGATGGATGGTCAGCTGGTTTCAGGCAGCCCTTGTTTGTCCTGGGCGTTCTATGCTATTGGGATGGCCTTGGGGACTTTGGAGGTTTCTCCTAGTTTGTATGATTGTGGTCAATGGAAGGGGCAGAATTCCCGTGGAGTTGAGAGGCACAGACCTGATGTGTGGCTCCAGGGTCCCCAGGCTGGAGGGTATGGAAGCCAGGAAGGTGGGGATAGAAGTCTGGAAACACACACTCGGCTTGTTTTGGGGACGTAGGTATGGCAGTCCCGATCTACAGATCGTGAGGGGAACTCTTTGGGATATGAAGAAAGAGCGAGTGTGAGGCGTTTATTCAGGCTTTTGTCTCTGGATTTTGCGTCAATGATGGGCGTGGAATGTCAGGGAGGCCTCATGGGCCATGGATGAGTCTTCCTCTCTGTGGATTTGGCCCGATCCCAATTTGGGGGTCAATCTGTGGGATGGGAGGAGTCCTTTCAGTTTGGTTCCCTCATTCTAAAGCAGAGCACTGGGGACGGGCGAATGGACAACACGAACTATGGTTAAAAATTGGGGCCTAGGGGCATGGCAAGCCCCATATGGCATCTCTTGGTCAGGCCACTGAGAGACCTTACTTGGGGACTGGGCTCTCGCTGAGGGTCACAATGCGTATTTGTGACCAACGCGGCCCTCAAGCATGGCGGGGTCAAAGGGCCACACTGCTATCAACTACGCAGAACGCCAACCCCAAGATTTCTTGCCATGGGGAAGGATTTCTGATTTCTGCCTCATGTTCAACCCTGGGCAGTGATTGGAGAAAACGTCTAGGTTCTGAAGCCTGAAAACCGAAGTTGGGAAGAGATGACGACCTAAGGCTTTGGCAGGTCCGATGTGTTCAGTGTGAGGCCAGATGACTGGATGTGGGTCGGGACGTCCAGGCTCAGGCTGTGACAGAAAGGGCATGAGTGCCCAGGGCATCCTGAAGAATTGGGGTACAGTCAAGTGGCGAAAAGGTTGATCCTCATTGGGGGTTTCTGGTTAGCCCCAGGGGGCAAAGTTTTTTCTTCTGGAGGGCAGGCAGAGGGCTGCATTGTAGTTCTGGAATTGCCAAACTGGAGGGCTTGTGGGCCAGGAGTTGAGGACAGAAGTCTGAGAACACCAGCAACCTTAGGTTTCTGGGCGAGCGCATGGCAGGTACGCTCTGCAGAGCTGAATCGAGATCTCGTGCATCTGAAATCAGGTGAGGATCTGACGAACGCTCAGGTTGGAGTTTCTGTCCCTTATGGCCCTCTTCATGAAGAGGTGGTGGATCACGAAGCCATGGAATTTTTCCAAAGATGGGAGTTGTGAGATTCTCCAAACCGTAAAGATTCTTCTGCAGGACGATTGAGACCTGTTGGTTGGCTCCAGGACTTCCCATACGGATCGATTCCGAATAGTGTTCTAAGGATGGATGGCTGGGAAGCCCGACTCTCCTTCCTCTTGGGTTCTAGTGACAAGACAGGTTAGATCTGCTGGATCTGGGCGAGAAACTGACAGGGTTGAGTTGAAATGGACTCTCTTGTGGATGGGTCCTAATGTGGGCTTGTGTCCATGGAGACCTTGGAATGAGGCAGTGGCACAGGGTCCCTGAAGGGTTCTCCTAACCAGAGGCTTTGACACAGCTCCAACGTGCAAGATTCCCACGTGGAGACGAGATTTGTTCTGATGGGTGCCTCAAGAAACAGCCATATGCTGCTATTGGAATCCAGGCCTCTGAGGAGAGATGCCTGGACAACAAAGCAATGGATCCGATTAGGATCTAGGGGCCTGCTCATTCCAATTTACCTCTGGGGACATCTGTCCACAGGTCTAGGTGCATGTAGATGCGCAACTGGTGTCAGACCGCCGTTGTTTTTCCTGGGCAGTCAACACTATTGGGATGGCCCCGGGCACTTTGGACGTTTATCATCCTATTTCTAGGTTTGTGGCCAATGGAATGGGCAGAATTCCCAGGTACAGTCCTCAGGTTTGGCTCCAAGAACCTGTGCCTGTAGGTTTTGTGGGCCAGGGCTGTGGGGACAGTTGTCTGAAATCACAAACTCGGCTTAGGTTTCGGGTCGTAGGTATTGCAGTACTGATCTACAGACCGTGAGGAGAACTCTTCAGGATAAGAACAAGGGGGCGAGTGTGAGAAGCTTGCTCAAGATTTTGTCACTGGATATTGTGTCACTGATGGCCGTGGAATGTCCGGGTGGCCTCCTGGGCCATGGACGAGTCTTCCTCTCTGGGCATTTGGCCCGATCCCAAGAGTTTGGGGTTATTCTTTGAGATGGGAGGAGTCGGTTTTGTTTTGTTTTTAACTCAGGTGTCCCACCAAAAGAGAGTTTCCAGAGCAGAGCCCTGGGGAGGGGCGACTGGACAAGCAGAAAGCTGGTTAAAACTTGGGGCCTAGGGGCATGGCAAGCCCATTATGACGTCTAATGGTCCAGCCACTGAGAGGACTTACTAGAGGACAGGACTCACGCCGAGGGTCACAATGCGTGTTTGTGCCCTCTTCGTACTCAAGCATGGGCGGGGCCTCATGGTGAACGCTGGTTTCTCCTACACTGAACGTGGGACAACATGCCAACCACAAGGTTTCTTGCCATAGGGAAGGAGGAGTTCTGATTTCTGCATCACATTCACCCCTTGGCGAAGTGTGGAGTTAAAGTCTATGTTCTGAAGCCTGAGAAGCTAGGTTGGGAATAGATGACGAGCTAAGGCCATGGCGGGTCTGTTGTGCTCAGTGTGCGGTCAGCTGTCTGGGTGTTGGTCAGGAAGTCCGGGCTCAGGCTGTGTCAGACAGTGTATTAGTGTCCAGATTTGTCGATATAATTTGTGTACGGAAGGGTGCCGTGTAGGTCTATCCTCATTTGGGGTGTCTGGGAAGCTCCATAGGGCAACATTTTGTTTTTTTTTTCTGGAGGGCAGGCAGAGTGCTGCCTTGTGGGTCCAGAATTGCCAAACGTGAAGTCTTGGGGGCCAGGAGTGTGAGGACGGACATTGGAGAACAGAAGTTTCACATAGGTTTAAGGGCGAGGGCAAGGCCGGCACACTCTGCAGAGCTGAATCGAGATGTCGTGCATCTGAATTTAGGGCGAGGATCAGTCGTTGGCTCAGGTTGGAGTTCCTGTCCATGATTTCCCCTTCAGAAAGGGGGTGGGGGCTTCAGAAAGCCATCACGGTTTTCCCACGCTGGGAGTTGTGAGATGGTCCAAAACGCAAGGATTCCTTCTGCAGGACATTTGAGACCTGTTGGATGGGTCCAGGACGTTCCATATGGAACGACGCCAGAGCAGGGTTCTAAGGGCGGAGCCCTGGGCAACCCGCCTCGCATCTCAATTGTCTCCTAGCGACAAGACAGGTTCTATCTGCTGGCTCTGGGGGAGCAACCGAGAAGCCAGAGTTGAAATGGACTCTCCTGCGGATGGATCCTAATGTGGGTTTGTGTCCATGGAGACCTTGGAAAGGGGTGGTGGCACCGGGCCCTGAAGGATTCTCCTAACCGGAAGTTTGGACACAGTTCCAGCCTGCTATTTTCCCATGTCGAGACAAGATTTGCCTCCGGAAACCCCCGCATGCTGGTATTTGAAAACATTCCTCTGAGGAGAGAGGCCTGGAAACCAAAGCAATGGATCCGATTACGGCCTAGGGACCTGTGAGGTTCAATCTACTACCCTGGTGACATCCAACTACGGTATGAGTGGAGGTAGATGCTCAGCTGTTGTCAGACGCCCTTGTTTGTCCCGGGCGGCCTACACAATTGGAATGTCTTCAGGGACTGTGGAGGTTTCTCCTAATTTGGAGGCGTGTGGTCAAGTGAATGGGCAGAACTCCAGTGGAGTGGGCAGGCACAGACCTGATGTGTGGCTCCAGGGGCCCCAGCCTGGAGGGTGTGTGGGCCAGGAGTGTGGGGATAGAAGTCTGAAAACACTAACTCGGCTTACCTTTGGGGACATAAGTATGGCAGGCCCGATCTACAGACCGTGAGTGGAACTCTTCGGGATATGAAGAAAGAGTGAGTGCGAGGCATTTATTCAGGCTTTTGTCTCTGGATTTTGTGTCAACAATGGCCATGGAATGTCGAGGAGGCCTCATGGGCCATGGACTAGTCTTCCTCTCTGTGGATTTGGCACGAACCCAATTGTTTTGGGTCCATCTTGGGGATGGAAGGAGTCCATTCAGTTTGGTTACCTCAGGTGTCCCACCAAAAGAGGGATTTCAAAGCAGAGCCCTAAGGAGGGCCGAATGGACAAACCGAACTATGGTTAGTTCCAGCCACTGAGAGGCCTTCCTTGAGGACAGAACTCAAGCTGAGGGTCACAATGTGTGTTTATGCCTTCTAGGCGTTCAAGCATGGACGGGAATCATGGTCCACACTGTTGCTCCTACAATGAACGTTGGGCTCCATGCCAACCACATGTATTCTTGCCATGGGGAAATAGTAGTTCTGATTTTTTCATCTCTTTCACCGCTGGGCCGTGATTGGAGTTAAGGTCTAGGTTGTGTAGTCTGAAAACCGAGCTTGGGAAGAGATGACGACTTAAGTCCATGTCAGGTCCGACGTGCTCAGTGTGGAGCCAGCTCGCTGAGTGTTGGTCGGGAGGTTCAGGCCTAGGCTGCGTCAGACCAGGCATTAGTTTTCAGGGTATATTGTATAATTGGGGGAGAGTCGAGTGCCGTGCAGCTTGATCCTCATTTAGCGTTTCTGGGTAGCCCCAAGGGCAACGTTTTTCTTCTGGAGGGCAGGCAGAGTACTGCTTTGTGGCTCCGGAATTCCCAAACTGGATGCCCTTTGGGCAAGGAGTGTGAGGACGGAAGAATAAGAACACAAGTTAGGCGTAGGTTTCGGGACGAGGGCACGGCAGTCACTCTCTGCAGATCTGAATCGGGACTTCGTGCATCTGAAGTCAGTGAGAGGTTCAGACCTAAGCTCAGGTTGGAGTTTCTGTCCATTATGGCCCTTTCTTGAAGGGGGCAGCATCTCGAGGCCATGGAGGTTTACCCAGGAGGGGAGTTGGGATATGCTCCAAGCCACAAGGATTTTTTCTGATCAACAATTGAGATCTGTTGGATCGCTCCAGGATGTTTCATACGGAACGACAGCAAAGCAGGGATCGAAGGATGGAACCCTGGGCAGACTGCCTCGATTCTAACTGTCTCCTAGTTAATAGACAGTTTTGATATGCTAGCTCTAGGGGAGCAACGGAGGGGGCTGAGTTGAAATGGACTCTCCTGCGGATGGGTCCTAATGTGGGTTTGTGTGCATGGAGACCTTGGCACGGGGCGGTGGCACACGGACCCTGAATGCTTCTCCTTACCAGAGGTTTTGCGTCATCTCCAAAAGACAAGTTTCCCATGTAGAGACTAGATTTGATCTGATTGGTGCCTCAGGAAAGCCCCACATGCTGATATTGGAAACCAGGCCTCTGATGAGAGATAGCAGGAAACCAAAACAATGGACCCCATTAGGGCCTAGGGCCCTGTCCCGTTCAATCTCCTTCTCTGGGGACATCCATCTACAGTATGAGTGGAGATGGATGGTCAGCTGGTTTCAGGCAGCCCTTGTTTGTCCTGGGCGTTCTATGCTATTGGGATGGCCTTGGGGACTTTGGAGGTTTCTCCTAGTTTGTATGATTGTGGTCAATGGAAGGGGCAGAATTCCCGTGGAGTTGAGAGGCACAGACCTGATGTGTGGCTCCAGGGTCCCCAGGCTGGAGGGTATGGAAGCCAGGAAGGTGGGGATAGAAGTCTGGAAACACACACTCGGCTTGTTTTGGGGACGTAGGTATGGCAGTCCCGATCTACAGATCGTGAGGGGAACTCTTTGGGATATGAAGAAAGAGCGAGTGTGAGGCGTTTATTCAGGCTTTTGTCTCTGGATTTTGCGTCAATGATGGGCGTGGAATGTCAGGGAGGCCTCATGGGCCATGGATGAGTCTTCCTCTCTGTGGATTTGGCCCGATCCCAATTTGGGGGTCAATCTGTGGGATGGGAGGAGTCCTTTCAGTTTGGTTCCCTCATTCTAAAGCAGAGCACTGGGGACGGGCGAATGGACAACACGAACTATGGTTAAAAATTGGGGCCTAGGGGCATGGCAAGCCCAATATGGCATCTCTTGGTCAGGCCACTGAGAGACCTTACTTGGGGACTGGGCTCTCGCTGAGGGTCACAATGCGTATTTGTGACCAACGCGGCCCTCAAGCATGGCGGGGTCAAAGGGCCACACTGCTATCAACTACGCAGAACGCCAACCCCAAGATTTCTTGCCATGGGGAAGGATTTCTGATTTCTGCCTCATGTTCAACCCTGGGCAGTGATTGGAGAAAACGTCTAGGTTCTGAAGCCTGAAAACCGAAGTTGGGAAGAGATGACGACCTAAGGCTTTGGCAGGTCCGATGTGTTCAGTGTGAGGCCAGATGACTGGATGTGGGTCGGGACGTCCAGGCTCAGGCTGTGACAGAAAGGGCATGAGTGCCCAGGGCATCCTGAAGAATTGGGGTACAGTCAAGTGGCGAAAAGGTTGATCGTCATTGGGGGTTTCTGGTTAGCCCCAGGGGGCAAAGTTTTTTCTTCTGGAGGGCAGGCAGAGGGCTGCATTGTAGTTCTGGAATTGCCAAACTGGAGGGCTTGTGGGCCAGGAGTTGAGGACAGAAGTCTGAGAACACCAGCAACCTTAGGTTTCTGGGCGAGCGCATGGCAGGTACGCTCTGCAGAGCTGAATCGAGATCTCGTGCATCTGAAATCAGGTGAGGATCTGACGAACGCTCAGGTTGGAGTTTCTGTCCCTTATGGCCCTCTTCATGAAGAGGTGGTGGATCACGAAGCCATGGAATTTTTCCAAAGATGGGAGTTGTGAGATTCTCCAAACCGTAAAGATTCTTCTGCAGGACGATTGAGACCTGTTGGTTGGCTCCAGGACTTCCCATACGGATCGATTCCGAGTAGTGTTCTAAGGATGGATGGCTGGGAAGCCCGACTCTCCTTCCTCTTGGGTTCTAGTGACAAGACAGGTTAGATCTGCTGGATCTGGGCGAGAAACTGACAGGGTTGAGTTGAAATGGACTCTCTTGTGGATGGGTCCTAATGTGGGCTTGTGTCCATGGAGACCTTGGAATGAGGCAGTGGCACAGGGTCCCTGAAGGGTTCTCCTAACCAGAGGCTTTGACACAGCTCCAACGTGCAAGATTCCCACGTGGAGACGAGATTTGTTCTGATGGGTGCCTCAAGAAACAGCCATATGCTGCTATTGGAATCCAGGCCTCTGAGGAGAGATGCCTGGACAACAAAGCAATGGATCCGATTAGGATCTAGGGGCCTGCTCATTCCAATTTACCTCTGGGGACATCTGTCCACAGGTCTAGGTGCATGTAGATGCGCAACTGGTGTCAGACCGCCGTTGTTTTTCCTGGGCAGTCAACACTATTGGGATGGCCCCGGGCACTTTGGACGTTTATCATCCTATTTCTAGGTTTGTGGCCAATGGAATGGGCAGAATTCCCAGGTACAGTCCTCAGGTTTGGCTCCAAGAACCTGTGCCTGTAGGTTTTGTGGGCCAGGGCTGTGGGGACAGTTGTCTGAAATCACAAACTCGGCTTAGGTTTCGGGTCGTAGGTATTGCAGTACTGATCTACAGACCGTGAGGAGAACTCTTCAGGATAAGAACAAGGGGGCGAGTGTGAGAAGCTTGCTCAAGATTTTGTCACTGGATATTGTGTCACTGATGGCCGTGGAATGTCCGGGTGGCCTCCTGGGCCATGGACGAGTCTTCCTCTCTGGGCATTTGGCCCGATCCCAAGAGTTTGGGGTTATTCTTTGAGATGGGAGGAGTCGGTTTTGTTTTGTTTTTAACTCAGGTGTCCCACCAAAAGAGAGTTTCCAGAGCAGAGCCCTGGGGAGGGGCGACTGGACAAGCAGAAAGCTGGTTAAAACTTGGGGCCTAGGGGCATGGCAAGCCCATTATGACGTCTAATGGTCCAGCCACTGAGAGGACTTACTAGAGGACAGGACTCACGCCGAGGGTCACAATGCGTGTTTGTGCCCTCTTCGTACTCAAGCATGGGCGGGGCCTCATGGTGAACGCTGGTTTCTCCTACACTGAACGTGGGACAACATGCCAACCACAAGGTTTCTTGCCATAGGGAAGGAGGAGTTCTGATTTCTGCATCACATTCACCCCTTGGCGAAGTGTGGAGTTAAAGTCTATGTTCTGAAGCCTGAGAAGCTAGGTTGGGAATAGATGACGAGCTAAGGCCATGGCGGGTCTGTTGTGCTCAGTGTGCGGTCAGCTGTCTGGGTGTTGGTCAGGAAGTCCGGGCTCAGGCTGTGTCAGACAGTGTATTAGTGTCCAGATTTGTCGATATAATTTGTGTACGGAAGGGTGCCGTGTAGGTCTATCCTCATTTGGGGTGTCTGGGAAGCTCCATAGGGCAACATTTTGTTTTTTTTTTCTGGAGGGCAGGCAGAGTGCTGCCTTGTGGGTCCAGAATTGCCAAACGTGAAGTCTTGGGGGCCAGGAGTGTGAGGACGGACATTGGAGAACAGAAGTTTCACATAGGTTTAAGGGCGAGGGCAAGGCCGGCACACTCTGCAGAGCTGAATCGAGATGTCGTGCATCTGAATTTAGGGCGAGGATCAGTCGTTGGCTCAGGTTGGAGTTCCTGTCCATGATTTCCCCTTCAGAAAGGGGGTGGGGGCTTCAGAAAGCCATCACGGTTTTCCCACGCTGGGAGTTGTGAGATGGTCCAAAACGCAAGGATTCCTTCTGCAGGACATTTGAGACCTGTTGGATGGGTCCAGGACGTTCCATATGGAACGACGCCAGAGCAGGGTTCTAAGGGCGGAGCCCTGGGCAACCCGCCTCGCATCTCAATTGTCTCCTAGCGACAAGACAGGTTCTATCTGCTGGCTCTGGGGGAGCAACCGAGAAGCCAGAGTTGAAATGGACTCTCCTGCGGATGGATCCTAATGTGGGTTTGTGTCCATGGAGACCTTGGAAAGGGGTGGTGGCACCGGGCCCTGAAGGATTCTCCTAACCGGAAGTTTTGACACAGTTCCAGCCTGCTATTTTCCCATGTCGAGACAAGATTTGCCTCCGGAAACCCCCGCATGCTGGTATTTGAAAACATTCCTCTGAGGAGAGAGGCCTGGAAACCAAAGCAATGGATCCGATTACGGCCTAGGGACCTGTGAGGTTCAATCTACTACCCTGGTGACATCCAACTACGGTATGAGTGGAGGTAGATGCTCAGCTGTTGTCAGACGCCCTTGTTTGTCCCGGGCGGCCTACACAATTGGAATGGCTTCAGGGACTGTGGAGGTTTCTCCTAATTTGGAGGCGTGTGGTCAAGTGAATGGGCAGAACTCCAGTGGAGTGGGCAGGCACAGACCTGATGTGTGGCTCCAGGGGCCCCAGCCTGGAGGGTGTGTGGGCCAGGAGTGTGGGGATAGAAGTCTGAAAACACTAACTCGGCTTACCTTTGGGGACATAAGTATGGCAGGCCCGATCTACAGACCGTGAGTGGAACTCTTCGGGATATGAAGAAAGAGTGAGTGCGAGGCATTTATTCAGGCTTTTGTCTCTGGATTTTGTGTCAACAATGGCCATGGAATGTCGAGGAGGCCTCATGGGCCATGGACTAGTCTTCCTCTCTGTGGATTTGGCACGAACCCAATTGTTTTGGGTCCATCTTGGGGATGGAAGGAGTCCAT